>NC_084731.1:33763511-34063511 GCF_033978785.1 Entelurus aequoreus
CGAGCCGGAGCGGGTCCGATGTAGGACAACTAGGGCAGACGGGTCGTCTTGATCTCGCTTCAAATCGGGCTTGCCGGGTGGCAATAGAGGAATCCCCCACCTGGGAAACCGGCATAGCCGGCCGGTGGGGGCCGCTCCGATGGCAAGTCGTGGTTACCAGAGGGTTAGAGGGGAAAGGGGAGAGGGAGGAGACCCGGGTGGGTCTCACCGGAACCGGGCCCAGGACCGAGCCCCTGTCGCTCGAGTCCTGGAAGCTCCGAGTACCTGGGTGGAATCAGGTCCAGGATTTCGTTCAGGCGTAAAATGTCAAAACGGTGTCCGGGACAGTGCCCCCTAGGCGGACACGGATGTCTGCATGAGCCCCTGTCGCTCAGGTCCTTGAAAAGCCGTAGAGGACCGGGAAAATAGGGGGGAAAACACCATAATTGAGTCCCAAAATAGCTCACTTTGACTCAGACACATTACCTGTGATTTTGGCCTGTCGAGACATGGTGCACCTACTAACGTGATGGTGGTGTTTTGGACCACCAGGAAAAAAACGACAAAATCGAAAGAAGGTAAAAAGTAGGTGAAAATTTAAGCCTCTCTCGATTTTGTACTTAGAAAAAATCCCAGCCAAAAACTAAAATCCCATTGTAAAAAGAGGTGATTTTTAACCTCTCTCGATTTGGTACTTAGAAAAAATCCAAGAATTTTTTTTTTTTTTTCCGTTTTTTTTCTAAGTGTCTGATCGAGAGAAGGTAAAAAGAGGTGATTTTTAACCTCTCTCGATTTGGTACTTAGAAAAAATCCAAGACATTTTTTTTTGCCCGTTTTTTTTCTAAGTGTCTGATCGAGAGAAGGTAAAAAGAGGTGATTTTTAGCCTCTCTCGATTTGGTACTTAGAAAAAATCCAAGAAATTATTTTTTTTCCCGTTTTTTTTCTAAGTGTCTGATCGAGAGGAGGTAAAAAGAGGTGATTTTTACCCTCTCTCGATTTGGTACTTAGAAAAAAAAAAACACATCCCCTGTGACTTTGCTGGGTGCGTCCTGGCCATGCTGGGTGCCTCCTGGCACCCCTGGACTCGGGTGGAACGCGGCGGGACTTGTGGCACTCGAACCTGGGTGTGATTTTTGCTCATTTTCATGACTTTTTCCCAGACTTTCCCCACTTTTCTACCCCACTTCCCCTGTGACTTTGCTGGGTGCGTCCTGGCCATGCTGGGCGCATCCTGGCACCCCTGGACTCAGGTGGAACGCGGCGGGACTTGTGGCACTCAAATCTGGGTGTGATAAGGAAAAAAACTAGCCGTCAACGGCAAATTTTTAAAATTGGTCTCCAAAATAGGGTACGCGGGTCGAACGCGGTACGCCAAAATCCGGCCCCCGGATTTTTGGGGATTTTTTTATTTTTAAGCCCTGGACTCACGTGGCTGGCTGCAAAAGGTCCCCTGAAGGGGAATTTTTGCCCCCCCAAACACCCTTGTGACTATGCTGGGTGCCTTTTGGTCATGTTGTGCACCCCCAGGACTCGGGTGGCCGGCTGAGGGACTTGTGGTACTCAAACCTGGGTTTTTTTTTTAAACATGTTGGCCGTGTTAGGTATGTGGGCTTGTATTAAGCCTCAGGGAGTTGAACGCCCCTGCCTTACATAGTTCCGGGTCACCCTTGGGCAAGGTGTAGTACCCGAATGCCCCCCCCCATCAGGGTTACGATACCCCCCATGAACTACACTAAAAGAGGATGCGTTACCCGGCCCGGAGGAAGCCCGGGGCCCTCCTCCGGAGCTAGGCCCGGAGGTAGGGCTCGTCAGCGAGCGCCTGGTGGCCGGGCTTGCCACGGAGCCCGGCCGGGCACAGCCCGAAGAAGCTACGTGGACACACCATCTTCTCTGCCACGTGGGCCCACCACCCGCGGTCGGAACCAGTGGGGTCGGGTGCGCTGCCAAGTGGATGGCAGTGAAAGTGGAGGCTCCAGACGGACCAATTCGGGGCAGCAGAGGCTGACTTTCGGGACGTGGAACGTCTCTACGCTGGTGGGGAAGGAGCCTGAGCTGGTGCGAGAGGTGGAGCGCTACCGGTTGGATCTGGTGGGGCTTACCTCTACGCATAGCAAGGGCTCTGAAACCACACTCCTGGACAAGGGATGGACCTTGTTCACTTCTGGAGTTGCTCAGGGCGTGAGGGCACAGGCGGGTGTGGGGATACTCACGAGTCCCCGGCTGAGTGCCTGTACGTTGGAGTTCACCCCAGTGGACAAGAGGGTCGCCTCCCTTCGCCTTAGGGTTGGAGGGGGGAAAACTCTGACTGTTGTTTGTGCATACGCACCAAACAGGAGTTCAGAGTATTCAGCCTTCTTGGATACCTTGCATGGGGTCCTGTATGGGGCGCCGGCAGGGGATTCCATAGTCTTGCTGGGGGACTTCAACGCGCACGTGGGCAATGACAGTGATACTTGGACTGGCGTGATTGGGAGGAACGGTCTCCCTGATCTGAACCTGAGTGGTGGATTGTTATTGGACTTCTGTGCTAGTCACGGACTTGCGATAACAAACACCATGTTCAAGCATAAGGATGCTCATAGGTGTACCTGGTACCAGAGCACCCTAGGCCAAAGATCAATGATCGATTTTGTAATCGTATCAGCTGATCTGAGGCCGTATGTTTTGGACACTCGGGTGAAGAGAGGGGCTGAACTGTCAACTGATCACCATCTGGTGGTGAGTTGGGTTAGATGGCGGGGGAAACCTCTGGACAGACCTGGCAAACCCAAGCGTGTAGTGCGGGTGAACTGGGAACGTTTGGAGGAGTCCTCTGTCCGGAAGGACTTCAACTCCCACCTCCGGCGGGACTTCTCTGCCATCCCTGTGGAGGTTGGGGACATTGAACAGGAATGGGCAATGTTCAAAGCCTCTATTGCTAAAGCTGCAGCTGCGAGCTGTGGCCAGAAGGTCTTAGGTGCCTCAAGGGGCGGTAACCCTCGAACACCCTGGTGGACAGTGGTGGTCAGGGAAGCCGTCCGACTGAAGAAGGAGTCCTACCGGGGTATGTTATCCCAGGGGACTCCGGAGGCAGTTGCAAGGTACCGACGGGCCCGAAGGGCAGCGGCCGTGGCTGTGGACGAGGCTAAGCAGAGGGTGTGGGAGCAGTTCGGGGAATCCATGGAGAAGGACTATCGGGCGGCACCAAAGCTGTTCTGGAAGACCATACGGCACCTCAGGAGGGGGAAGCAGGGAACCATCCAAGCTGTGTACGGCAAGGATGGGACTTTGCTGACTTCAAGTGAGGAAGTCGTAGGGCGTTTGGAAAGAGCACTTTGAGGAACTCCTGAACCCAAATACATCAGACACACCCTCCCTGATAGGAGCAGGGCCTGAGGATGATGGGGGATCGACGTCGATCTCTCGGGGTGAAGTCACTGAGGTAGTTAGACAACTCCACAGTGGCAAAGCTCCGGGGGTTGACGAGATCCGTCCAGAAATGCTGAAGGCTCTGGGTGTTGATGGGCTGTCTTGGTTGATACGCCTTTTCAACATTGCGTGGAAGTCTGGGACAGTGCCGAGGGAGTGGCAGACTGGGGTGGTGGTTCCCCTTTTCAAAAAGGGGGACCAGAGGGTGTGTGCTAATTACAGGGGTATCACACTACTCAGCCTCCCTGGGCAAGTTTACGCCAAGGTACTGGAAAGGAGGGTCCGGCCGATAGTCGAACCTCAGATTCAAGAGGAGCAATGTGGATTCCGTCCTGGTCGTGGAACAACTGACCAACTCTTTACGCTTGCGGGAATCCTGGAGAGGGCCTGGGAGTATGCCTATCCAGTCTACATGTGTTTTGTGGATTTGGAGAAGGCGTATGACCGCGTCCCTCGGGAGATCTTGTGGGAGGTGCTGAGGGAGTACGGAGTGAGGGGAACCCTGCTGAGGGCCATCCAATCTCTGTACAACCAAAGCGAGAGTTGTGTCCGGGTGCTTGGATGTAAGTCGGATCCGTTTCCAGTGGGGGTTGGTCTCCGCCAGGGCTGCGCTCTGTCACCTATCCTGTTTGTGATTTTCATGGACAGGATATCTAGGCGGAGTCGTGGCCATGGCGGAGAGGGTATACGTCTCGGGGGGCTAAAGGTTGCGTCACTGCTGTTTGCAGATGATGTGGTCCTGATGGCACCTTCGGTTCGTGACCTTCAGCTCTCACTGGATCGGTTCGCAGCCGAGTGTTCAGCGGCTGGAATGAGGATCAGCATCTCCAAATCTGAGGCCATGGTTCTCAGCAGGAAACCGATGGTTTGTACAGTCCGGGTAGGGGACAGGACTCTGTCCCAGGTGGAGGAGTTTAAGTATCTCGGGGTCTTGTTCACGAGTGAGGGAAAGATGGAGAAGGAAATCAGCCGGAGAATCGGAGCAGCTGGGGCAGTATTGCAGTCTCTCTGCCGCACTGTTGTGACGAAACGGGAGCTGAGTCAGAAGGCAAAGCTCTCGGTCTACCGAGCTATCTACATTCCTACTCTCACCTATGGTCATGAAGTGTGGGTAATGACCGAAAGAATAAGATCGCGGATACAAGCGACCGAAATGAGTTTCCTCAGAAGGGTGGCTGGCATCTCCCTTAGAGATAGGGTGAGAAGTGCAGTCACCCGAGAGAGACTCGGAGTAGAGCCGCTGCTCCTTCGCTTGGAAAGGAGCCAGCTTAGGTGGTTCGGGCATCTCGTGCGGATGCCTCACGAGCGTCTCCCTAGGGAGGTCCTCGTTGCACGTCCCACTGGGAGGAGGCCCCCCGGCAGGCCAAGGACCAGATGGGGGGATTACATCTCCTCTCTGGCCTGGGAACGCTTCGGGATTCCCCAGGAGGAAGTCGCAAATGTTGCTCTGGAGAGGGAAGTCTGGGGGTCTTTGCTGGAGCTGCTGTCCCCGCGACCCGATTCCGGATAAGCGGTTGAAGATGGATGGATGGCCGTGTTAGGGACATTTGCCCTGCTCGCCTACCAGTATAGGTGCTCGTGTGTGTGTGTGTGTGTGTGTGTGTGGGAGTGCTTACGCGTGCTCGTGTGTGTGTGTGTGTGTGTGTGTGTGTGTGTGTGTGTGTGTGTGTGTGTGTGTGTGTGTGTGTGTGTGTGTGTGTGTGTGTGTGTGTGTGTGTGTGTGTGTGTGTGTGTGTGTGTGTGTGTGTGCGTGCGCTGGTGAAAATGGAACACTCAGGGAGAGAATTTAAGAGTTTGGCGTATGATAAAAGTAAACGGGGATTACGTGGAAAAACGAAATGCAGCAAAAGAAACGATGATTAATGACAGAATGAACTGATTGGTTTTTTGTCTGCTGCGCATGCGCAAGACAATTCAAACGACCCGCCCAGACTTTGACTAGGACACCGCCCCTACTCCAGTGACAAGAGAAGGAGGTATTAACACGCCCCCTCTAAGATTAATCCTGCCTCCGAAAATTAACCCCTTGTACACGTCTGACCATTTTCTCCGGCAGACATTTTTGACACATGACATTAACACTTTGGACATACTACAATATAAGTCTCTTGCCGATGCATACATGCAGGCTATTGTTGACCTTGCTTTCCCACCTGTACCTCCGGGAGGGAACCTTTGGCCAAACACTTTGGACAAAGTTAACCCTGATATACACGGTGCCAAAAACAATATATGGCAGGACATTTTATTCATCCCATGCAAAATAGGGCTAATGACAGAGCAACAAGGAAACGACTACTTAAATTACAGATCGCTGAAGATAAAAGGTTAAAAGAACCAAAAGGTCAAAGATCAGCTAGGGTATATTCAGCAGTGGGTGACCTTGCTTTTGAGTTCCAACAGGTGGAGGAAAGAATCCTCAACAGACGTGCGGTTGGACTCGGGTGGTGGACAACACGATGCTTCAAAGCCGGTCTGGGGTAGACACTGTTTCGGCTGTGACCAGCCTGGTCACTAGAGTCGTGACTGTCCGAACATTTCCGAACAGGAAAGGTTCCGTCGTGCCAACAAACGAACACGAAGGCGTGTAGGAGGACGCCCACATCAGGAGCCGCAGCAGGAAGTACCGACAGGACCCCTGCTGGACATGAGTGTCAACGGACAATTTTATCAGCCACCCATTCGATTCTGAATGCAGAGGTACCAAAAAAAACTGTGTGCTTCCTCTTTAAAGGTCGAAGGCTTCGCTGGGGTCACAAGAAGGTTACCTGTCACCAAACCACTTCCGGTTCAGATTGCTGGACCTCCTTTACAGACTGTACCCTGACATTCAAATCGCAAAGAAGGAACATTCCTGGTGTTACCTGATGGCTGAACCACCCAGCTGCGACACCACTACCAAGACTCCTCCATGAGCTCATACCACAGCCTGAAACAACAGGAATGGCTGACATCCAACTGCTCTAACAGTGAAAACCCTGACTGACTGAGATGCTTCCGTGTGTTCTGCCACCCGACTCGCCATATGTTATGATTATTTATATATGTTGGAACTCAAGGTGTGGCTGCTCATGTTGACCTATCTTTGCAACAGCTAGCATGGTATAAGATGGACACAATAGTGTCCCACATTGTTCCCTTGCTCTCTGTCTCGCCTACAAAACCAAAGAACTTAGGTACAATGATAAGACACGGTGTAGCTGCCAAACATTACACCGACACCCAAATACCACATTTTCAATTGTTTAGGTTTAGCCCATGGTTATGTTAAACACATAACTATGAGCTGCACTTTAGACACCTGTAGGCTACGAGGGGCTAGCAGCTACACAACAGCTGAGCTAAAACGACACATTACACATTTAAGCATATCAAATAATTATAGTTGCTCATTACATACACATAGTCGTCAAGACAGAAGTCTGATAGAAAGTATTCAGTAACAAACGTGTCTGCATCATTCAACTTTCTACAACATGAGCTTGACTTAATGAATTATTGGGGCCACCAGGTGTGGTAAAATTTTAAAATACTATTGCTAAAGCATCCGCCATAAGGGTAGTATTTTTCTAGTATTGGTGACAATATAAATATAAGCATATTTTGTTACTTTCACCATATTGAATAAGTTACATAAAAGTTAGGGTTCAGATGAGTTTGAGTTAATTGTGATATTGCTAAGGGGTCCCCTACCCTAACACCACCCCCAGTGGACCATAGAGGCTGAAGAGACAATCATTGACCTCAAACATGACCTGCCCTCCGCTACTTGACTATTAACAGACCTTTTTCTTAGATGTTTCTGAAAGTGATAGTATGACTAACACAGTCCTTCTTTTCAGAAACAGAAGGGGGTGAGTGAGGGTGGATACAGACTCCTTGGAACAAAATCGACAGTCATCCGACTCTGACACATTCCATAGTTTTAACATTTTTCCCGTGGGTAAGAAGTTATAACTAATTTTAATTTGAAAATAACGATTTTACACATCGATAGTAGTTTAGTAGATCAAATTTAGAATATGGAGGAGGTGAGTGTGAACCATGTATAGTCTTTGATTTCACTGATATGATCAATACGGTACAAGGGAAAGGTACGTACTGACTTGTGTTGACAATCACAGTGGTTGGCCGGAATCAACAACAACCTCAAAAGAGGATGCAATATCAGTAATTAAATGACTTGTGAATGACCTAGTACCCCGACATGGTTTCCCCAAAAAGATTAGGTCAGACAACGGCAACCATTAAAAAAAAAAAAAAAATACTCACTTAGCCTTGGTCGAAAAGGCTTTCGGACTAGAACACAGGTTTGGGGTACCATCCTGAGTCCCAAGGTAAGGTTGAAAGGATGGACCAGAACATTAAAAACTAATTGGCTAAAATCTGTGCACAGACCAAATTTAATTGGATTGACATGTTGCAATTAGCGTTAATGATCATTCGAAGGTCCGTGAATAAAACTGTTTTACCGCCCTTTGAGTTTTTCACCCTCTGAGCTGCATACAGGTCAGCCATTCACAGGACCAGCGGCCCACCATGGAAGGAGGACTCAGCGTAAAACCAAAATGGTATTTTACACAAAAAATTGCAGAATTTGTGTGCCAGTTCTTCTGTACAGATTCCCTTCCGCCCGCTGAGAGGGTCAAGATCAAGGTCATCAAACGCAAGTGGACGGAGCTCAGGTGGACTGGTACCTTCAAGGTCGTGGAACGGACGTCCCACGCCCTTCGACTGGCTGGTGGAGGGGACACCTGGTACCACCTCTCCCTCTGCACTACAGCTGAAGAACCTGACAGATCACCAGGGGATGTCATTGCTGACATCGCCACAACATCTGCCCCTCAGCCCAGGAGACGAGAGAGATTTTCTACCTACATTACTCTTTTCAACTTCTATATTGTATATCCTTGTGTGAGACCAATCCAGTATGCTAAATGTTTCTTAGTTTTTCTTGCTTGTTTTCAGCATAACTATATGTGTCGTTACATTAAGTGAAAAGTGTGATGTTTATCCCCGTTTTGTTACCTAAATTACTCTGATATTGATAGACGAAAGGCAGGATGTTACACCCGGTAGTGTTCCCTGACGGACTGGTGCTTGGGCGTGTTCTACTGTCTTTGTGTCTTAGTTCATCCTTCCTGACGACAGTGACTGACAAGTGTCTAAGAACATATAGCGGACTTTAAATAGACCGGGTCAAAGGGGATAGCAAGACTTATTTTTGACCTGTGTAGTGTGATTAATTATGGGGGACACAATAGCTATTACCGTGGAAATAACCTCTATATTTGTTACGACTCAACCCTGAACCATTGGTGTCAGATGCAGACAACATACTCTGGTAAGTTGTGCCCATCGTCCCTTTTATTTTGTTTTGGGGCTTGACCTGACTGATACAGACGCTAAAGGAATTATTAAAATTAATGTCCTTGAGAGGGCGTTCACTACCTCTACACCCTCTATAGCACCTAAAGTACCACCCCACCTCGGTGGTGTTTCAAAGGCTCTCACATCTGTGCGTGCTAATGACATCACCACCGAAGGCCTGGTAACTTTGACCTTAGGAGCGGGTGCAGAGAACCTGTGGCTCAGGTGGAGGCCAAAACCTGGGTGACTGTGTTGCTTCTTCCGCTGGACGTCCCTTTTCCCACACTTACCCCGCCCCTTTTAAGTTGACTGACATGTGTACCCTTCTGTTGACAATGCCACCCGACTTCTTCCCTTTGTGGCCCAAAAGCTGAATTACACGCGTTTTCAAATTACAGGACCCTCTTCGTCCCCCAACAAATTGGGTGACATTAACCGTTACTGGTGCACCACACTGATAGATGGCTCTAGGATAGGCCCTTGGGCACGAGCTGACTTATTCTGGTGTTGTGGGCAGCACAAATTGTACATTAGAATCCCGACGTCAGCCGTTGGGCTTTGTGCTATGGTTAGACTGGTGACCCCAGTCACCAAATTAACACCCCTTGGAACTCCTGTTTCAGGGGCCTCTCTAACTCCCCGCCGCCGTTGAGACTAACCAACCTGACTCGTGACGCAGTTGAGGGACTTGCTGAACAACTTTCCCCGACCTCCCTCAAGACCATCCAGAACCGCACAGCCCCCTGTGCTAAGTGTCACTAAAGGGGGTCTAGCAAAGTGGTAACTTTAAGACTTTAATGTGGGGCGTGCTTTATAAGTTTTGTACAAGTAATAAAGATCTTATTAGAAGATCTTAAAGGGGGACTTGTGGGAAGCAGATCAGAATCATATCCATATTTAAGTGTTACTTCTTTCTAAACTCCTATAGTCATATTTACATCAGCTAATGTCTCGTGTGGTACAAAGTGCTTGGATTCGAGTGTCCTTGAGTAGACAGGCAGAGCGCTGTTGGGACTGCCATAACATTCCTAAGATAAGGAGCACAGGGCAGTGCTGAGCTTGGGGGGACAGGAGGTGGAGGGAAGACCGAGCTAGACCGATCTGGGCCGGGCTGGGGAACGCTGGTGTGCTAGATTGGTCTCAGGTTTGTCCTCTAAGCTTGGAGAATAAACCACAAAATACCATCTACTGCCTGTTGATTGAATATAAACATCAGCGTATTGCCATAAAAAGAATCTGGGAGAGACTAGCAATTTGAATTCCCCATTGGAGGAATGCTGGTCAACGCAACTCTACTGTGTTGTATGTATCATGTCAATCCATCGTCCTCACAGCGTGATAATCAACAGCTGCCTCTGAAAAATAAATCTTTATTTCAACAGGCAGCTGCACAATCCAGTTCATGTCAATCATAAAATAGCATATTTGCTAATTAATCCCACATATTTAGGCAACATCCTCTGTGTTATTGTCTGTATCAATGTGCATTATCCCTTTGAATATATGAACATGGTCAAATACATGAGCACACTTGTGACAAATATCTCGCAGCACTGATTGTTGCCATACGCGCAGATTAAAAAGTTGCATATTAATAATGATTTGCAAAAAGAGTCGCTTTTTTTCCAGGCATTTTAGATTAATTTGGCCCTTAATTGATTGATTGAGACTTTTATTAGTAGATTGCACATAGTAGATTGCACAGTACAGTACATATTCCTTACAATTGACCACTAAATGGTAACACCCGAATAAGTTTTTCAATTTGTTTAAGTCGGGGTCCACGTTAATCAATTCATGATAAAATTATTACAATTATGGGTGACTTTCACCAGAATTACATCCCAAATTAACATAAAAAGTCACTTTTTTTTGTTTGATTATATTTCTCAAAACAGGATTGATTAAAAGTTGTGTTACATTTAATGGGGCCTGACTACTTCTGAAAACAAATCCTGTGCTGTGAGGTTAAACAAAATAATGCTCACTGTCTGTGCTAGTCTTGGATTACTGATCTTTTCTGCCCTCTAGCGGCAAAACGGTGAGCTACATCAAACAAAGCGTAAATCCATTTCGATTGTAACTTCCGGTTCAGTTGTTGAATGGAGAATTAAAAACAATATCACACGATCTTTATCCTTGGTTGAAATCATTCCTAATACAGCTGAAAATGTTGTCACCAATATCTAATATCCCTCAAATTACAATTAGATTCTATGAATTTAAATTGACATTGTAAACAGGAAGTATATGAAATCCCAATTGATAATTTTGGTGCTTTCCAAAATCATGCTTCACAATATATTCCATCCATCCATCCATTTTCTACCGCTTGTTGCTCTCTTGGAGATATCAATATTTACTTGATATTGTAATCACAGCAAATGTTTTTTTAATCAAAAATAATAAACACATTTACAGCAGTGTCAAATACATTTTCATTGAGGGCCAAATTGCAATTATGGCTTGAAACAGTTAATTGATATAAATAGCAATGTATAATCAACTTATTATATTATTTAATTGCTTATGTATTTGATGATTATTTAATAAAATAAATATAAATATTTGACCTACTCAGTGGCCTAGTGGTTAGAAGAGTGTCCGCCCTGAGATCGGTAGGTTGTGAGTTCAAACCCCGCCCGAGTTATACCAAAGACTATAGAAATGGAACCCATTACCTCCCTGCTTGGCACTCAGCATCAAGGGTTGGAATTGGGGGTTAAGTCACCAAAAATTATTCCCGGGCGCGGCCACCGCTGCTGCTCCCTGCTCCCCTCACCTCCCAGGGGGTGATCAAGGGTGATGGGTCAAATGCAGAGAATAATTTCACCACACCTAGTGTGTGTGTGACAATCATTGCCTCAAATTAAATTCAAGTTTGATTGAAAAAAAAAAAAATCACATAACGTGTGAAAATCTTTTGTAGTGGGCGACTTGAATTAAAATTCTGGGGTGCTTCATATGAAATTCCAACTTATTCCTCGCCCCTTCCTGCTCCATCACTGGTATGAATATACAAGTAATAGCTCAAATACAATGACATCATCACCCTCACCTGTGGTGCGCAGCACTAATGTACTGGTCTTACAAGGCAGACATGGCAGGTTTGCTTCCCGACAGCAGCTGTGACAGTTTTAATTATGTTAAATTTGTTATTTTGCACTAAAAATATTTGTTGTACAATATCATTCCCATTAATTGGTCTTAGTCCCAAATAAACATCAAATCAAATTTGAGTTTGAGTCAAATAGAATAAAAATTGGTACTTTAACTTTAATTATATTTTAACAGACAAATTGATGGATATTGCTTTGAAATCGGTTACAATCTGTCCCATTTATATTTTATATGTTCATTAATGTGCATTGTTTCATGTCACAAAGTTATAACAAATGGCAACTTCCTATGAGGAGTTTTATTCTACATCCATAAAAAAGCTTATTGGTGTGTTTAGTGGGACAGGAGGAAGTTAAGCAGTCGTTTATAAATTATTTAATGTTTCTCTGCGTCACGGACCGGTACCGGTTTATAAAGTCTGGAAATATGTCCCTGGACACAGGAGAACTTGAATTATGACCAATGTATGACCCTGTAACTACTTGGTATTGGATTGATACCAAAATGTGTAGTATCCCCAAATAACAAAGGAATGAGTGCTTATAACATTTAACACAAGTTTAGATAGAACATGTTAAAATAGAAATTAATAATAATAAATAATTATACATTTTACTTTTAAGGCGCCTTTCTAGGTACATACAAAAACCATACAAAAACAAAACAATTACATCAATTTGATAAAAACAACAACAACAAAGATAAATCAAATGTACAGTGAATAAGCAGTCAGGAACAGATGTATTTTGAGTCTTGATTTAAAGAGGGGAATAGAGTCCATATTGCAAAGGTCTGGTGGTAGTGAGTTCCAAAGATGAGGGCTGAGCGGCTGAAGGTTCGGACCCCCATGTTGGACAGTATATAGAAGGGGACAGTCAGATGGACGGATGACGAGGATCTTAGGGAACGTGAGGGTCAGAAAGATATGACGTGGCGAAGTCATGGATAGCTTTGAAAGTGAGCAGAAATATTCTAAATTGGATACAGTGTTTGATGGGTAGCCAGTGCAGTTGTTGCTAAACAGGTGTGATGTGCTGGATTTAAGGGGTTCTAGTTATTATCTGAGCAGCAAAGTTGTGGAAACTGATGTTTGTGGAGCGACTTGTGAGGGAGACCAAACAGGAAAGTAAGCGGATATTAACAGTAAATGAACAAGTGCATTAATAACCCATTTTCTACCGCTTGTCCCTCACAATTTTGACAAAATAATAGTCTGAGGGGCGTTGCATGCGGGCCTGCCGCGGAACGGGGTGTGCCAGGACCGGCCTTGAAGACAGCGACAGGTGAGTAGATGGCCAAGGTGGGCCTTGTTATCTAATCACCTGTCGCCTTTATTAGCAGAAGCCGGAATGAGACACGTTGTTGGAGTTGGAGGTGCTGATGAGCGGACGCAAGGGAAAAGACATTTTGCTGGAAAGCAGAAGCCTGTCGAGATTGATGAAAATAAAACAGTGTTATACCCTGAATTCCGGGCTTTCCTGGCAGTATGTGGTGGTCCGAGGAACCCACTAGAGGGCAACCTCTACAAATAGAATGGGAAATGACACAATATAAGTAGTTGTCTAGAATGTTCACTTATTTTGGGACAAAAATATTATTTGATTGCAGAAAGAAACATGTTTATCCTATCATAAGATTTTCTGTTAAAATAAAGCCAACGGTAAAAAAAAAATTGTGGTACCCTTTATTTTGAAAAGTATGGAAAAACATTTTGATACCGGTACAGGACAGTTGTAATATCAGAGACACAAAGTAGTTTCAACTATTGAATTAAGAGATATTTTTTACCTTGCACGGCGGAGCCTCCTTTATCCTGGAGCACGTCACCGTGGACATATTTCTTCCAGCATGTCCTGCAGCCAGTGTGTTACTATGTCGGTGATGGATGTCAGATCACCTGTGCGACGTGCACACATCTGGAGGCTGCCGGCTTCTCTGACCTCAAACTAAGACATATTGAAGCGCCACTCATCTTCAACAAAGCACACGTCCTGGGGTACGGCCTAAAGTAGATTTATAGACTTCGTGCTCACCTGACGCTAAAGACACCATGTCAGGTCCTCATTGTCACTTCTCGTCACCTCAGGGCTGTTTTTATCTTCTAGTTACAAGATCCACAGCACTTTTTTATTTATTTTGAATACAGATGAAATGCTGACACTGGAACTATAGTTGGGGGAAAATTAGTACAGGTTACACGTATAACACCAAGGTTTTGCCCGCAGAAGCACATGTAAAGTGTCAATTACTGAATGACATGGCACTTCATATTACATTTTACCACAAACATATTTCTAACCCCTTCCTGCTCCATTACTGATAAGAATATAATGGGAAATTTCCCACAGCAATACCACCATCCCTTGTAGCACACAACATTAGTGCTGGTCTTGTAAGGCAGTGTTATTGGGGCCGATCCCTGGTCGGATCTGTGCCAGGAAGGTTGGCAAATGTATGTTTTGGTTACGTTAAATTGTGCACTAAAAACACATTTTATTTTCTCATGAATTAGTTTTAGTACATACAGTAACATGGAGCAAATTAAATTCAAGTTTGATTAATCCTAATGCTGACTTTTTAGTCCTTTCCTGGCCACCATTTTTGTTTTGTTGCTCCCTTTCACATATCTCCCCCAAATTTTCACGTTTTAAAATTTCCATGTCCAACTCTTTCACAGGTGATACACAACAGGTGTTCCATGTTCTGTCATCCTACAATACCCCAAAGCCAAAGAGGATATAAAAGTCCTCTATTTTTCAATGGACATAAAAACTATTTGGTTTCTTTTTTTTAACCATTTAAAGGGATTTTGATCAAATGATGTCACAGTTTGGTAGTATCAAATTTACATAACATTACTTATGTAACTAATTCAAACCTGATTAAAAGACCTTCAAAAATTACATAGTTGATATTTTTGTTTAGGACATACGGAGCCCCTAAAGCAGACCTGGGCATTCTGCGGCCCGCGGGCCGCATCCGGCCCTTTGTACGTCCCTGTCCGGCCCGCGTGAGGCCAATTATAAATTACAAAATACATTTTAAAAAGTATCTATTTCGAGTGTGCAATACAACGGTGCTGCTTTTGTTTTGAAAAGCGTTATTTGTATTACTTCCATGTGGGTGTATGCCCGTGCGCGCAGCGGCAATCACAAATTACAAAATAAATTTAAAAAAACATCTTTGTCGTGCGTGCAATACAACTGTGCTGCTTTTATTTTGAAAAGTGCTATATGTGCTTATGTCCTGTGAGGGAAGGTGCACAGCGACAAGTGATGCCCGGTTATCCCCGAGACTGTCATGACGCGGAGTCGAACCCACGTTTCCTCTGCAGCTGGAGCTGCAGGCACCTCTGCTAACCCCTCTGCTGGCAGCATGCTCAGACACGCCTCTGCTCGTGCTGAGAACAACACGCCCACACAGCAACAAGCCTGCAAGCAATCAATGATCAACGCACCTGGACTTGACGAGGGGGAGCGGCATAAAGACCAGCGGACCCGAGGAACCTTTGCCAGAACGTCGCTAACCTTCCAGTAAGCATCACGTCTGGCATTCCCTTATCCCAGTGATTTCCTCGTCCTTGTGGTTGCTCTATCTCTCCGTGTTTTCCTCCTGGTTCATGCCCTTTTGTATTTCCACAGTGACTCCCCTGTCCTCCGTGATCGTGCCTTGTCACTCGATACCCATCCGGATTCCTGACTGCTCTCCCCGATCCACGACCTCCCTGCTCGGAACCAGACCACGCTGCCCTGCTCTTGCCCACGACCTCTTGCCTGTCCATGAACTGCCTCTTCGCCTTGCCCCTTTGGATAACGACGAAAGATACAACCAACATTTTCTGACAACAACTCATGGTAACATTTACATTATTAATATTACACATAGACAACACTCATTCACTTTGAGTAGCATACACACGCTACGTATACATCAAAGGTTTAAAATAAACCTTGAAAACCGCAGTCCTGCCCTGGTTGTCGCCTCCTTCCCTTCTCTGATATACAACAGTACGTTCTGGCCAACAACATGTCGGAACCAGGCGACAACGGCAAGCCCCAGGCCCAGATAGCCATATCTTCCGACCTAGCTATCCTTAGCTCCGTTGTTAGCGAACATCAGGTTCGGTTTACTGCCCTTGAGGATCATCTAGAGAGAGCCTTCACCAGACTATATTCCAGGCTGGACAACATGTGCCCCTGGGCCAGTCCTGGACCGGTGGTACCTCCTCGTGCTTCTCCAGTCCTTGGACCCGAAAACAGCATTTTGGCACGTGAGCCCAGAATTGCCAGCCCTAAACCCTTTGAAGGGGACTTTGAACTTTGTAGAGGGTTTTTGGTTCAATGTGACCTCATTTTCCGTCACCAGCCCTCCCGTTATTCCCCCGACGGCGCCAGAATAGCATTTATTTTTTCCTTACTTTCCGGTCCGGCTCTCAAGTGGGCTACAGCTGCAGTCGACAGGACCGTTGGGCTTAACTCCGACTATTCTGCCTTCCGTGCTGAATTTCGGGCTGTTTTTGATCACCCCAAGGATGGGGGGGACGCGGCCGGACGTCTGCACTCCATCTCGCAGGGATCCCGCTCCGTGGCAGCCTACACCTTAGAGTTCCGGACTTTGGCGGCAGACAGCGGTTGGGGTGACCGGGCGCTCCAAAGCACATTCCGTCGCGGTCTTTCTGAGGAAATCAAGGACGGTCTACTGAGGGACAGACCCACGTCCTGCAGAGATCTCATCGAACTGGCCCTCCAATTTGACCTAAGACTTTGTGAGCGAGCAGCAGAGCGAGACCAGAGAGCTGCCTCTAGGAGCCAAACTCTGCCTACCTTCAAGGCAGAAGTGGAACCAGACCGCTCCCCTAGTACATCTATGGCAGTCCTGGTGAGCCATACTTTAAATCCCCCGTAATGAAGAAAACCCTGACATACTGCTAGCCGCTATTCTGGCCTGGGACAAGAGGAGCATTCAAGTACAGGCATTTGTGGACTCTGGAGCTGACGAAAGTCTTTTGGACTACAAATTCAGAGACGTTCCCCTGATCTCCCTGGACAAAACGCTGTCAGCACAGGCCCTGGATGGACGGCCATTGGGCCCCATCAAGTACCGCACAGAGCCCCTTTCCATGACCATTTCTGGTAACCACAAGGAGACCATCAGCCTATGGGTGCTGGAAGCTCCAGTAGCCCCACTTGTGCTTGGAAGATCTTGGCTTCGTCACCACAATCCCCATATTTCCTGGACTTCCGGCAGAATCCTAGCCTGGAGCACACCCTGCATGGCCAATTGTCTGGGGTCAGCGTCTCCTCCGGTCCACCACTCCACTACCCCGACTCCCCAGGCCGATCTATCCATGGTTCCTGCTTGCTACCATGACCTAGCCGAGGTCTTCGGCAAAGTACGTGCTCTGGGACTACCCCCTCATAGACCCTACGACTGTGCCATTGAACTACTTCCTAACGCTACCCTGCCGTCTAGCCGCCTTTACAATTTGTCAGAACGGAATTTGGACTTCCGGCAGAATCCTAGCCTGGAGCACACCCTGCATGGCCAATTGTCTGGGGTCAGCGTCTCCTCCGGTCCACCACTCCACTACCCCGACTCCCCAGGCCGATCTATCCATGGTTCCTGCTTGCTACCATGACCTAGCCGAGGTCTTCGGCAAGGTACGTGCTCTGGGACTACCCCCTCATAGACCCTACGACTGTGCCATTGAACTACTTCCTAACGCTACCCTGCCGTCTAGCCGCCTTTACAATTTGTCTCTTCCAGAGAAGGAAGCAATGAGGAAGTACATTACAGAGGGCCTTGCCTCGGGCATCATTACCCCGTCCAAGTCTCCACTGGCGGCGGGATTCTTTTTCGTGGCCAAGAAGGACGGGTCCCTTCGACCCTGCATTGATTACCGTCATCTTAACAACATTACCATCAAAAACAAGTACCCCCTTCCGCTACTCAACTCTTCCTTTGAGTCCATGGCACCTGCAACCATATTCACCAAACTGGATCTTCGTAACGCCTATCACCTGGTACGAATCAGAGAGGGAGACGAGTGGAAAACGGCCTTCAACACCCATATGGGGCATTACGAGTACCGGGTAATGCCTTTCGGACTTACTAATGCACCTGCAGTTTTTCAAACACTTGTTAACGACATCCTCCGGGACATGCTGGATCAATTCGTGGTTGTGTACCTTGACGATATTTAGATTTTCTCCCGTAACCTCTCTGATCACCAGCAACATGTTCGACGTGTCCTGCAAAGTCTTTTGGAGAATTGCCTATTTGTTAAGGCAGAAAAATGCTGCTTCCACTCCTCTTCAGTGGAGTTCCTGGGATTTGTGGTCGAAAGGGGTCACATAAGACCCGACCCGAAGAAGGTGGAGGCCGTGGTGAAGTGGCCGCAACCAACCACGAGGACGGAACTTCGGAGGTTCCTCGGCTTCGCCGGCTTCTACCGACAATTCATCCAGGACTTCAGTAGGGTTGCGGCACCGCTCCATTCTCTCACGTCAACTAACGTGCCTTTTGTATGGACTCTTTTGGCTAGGAAGGCCTTCGAGGAATTAAAGGAGCGTTTTGTTTCGGCCCCCATTCTGGTCCACCCTGACTTGGACACTGCCTTCTTGGTGGAGGTGGACGCCTCGGACTCAGGGATTGGGGCTATTCTCTCTCAAAGATCCAAGAATGACAAATTAATTCATCCTGTTGCCTTCTTTTCTAGACGCCTGACTCAGGCCGAACAAAACTACGATGCTGGGAATAGAGAATTATTGGCGGTCCACGAGGCCCTGGTGGAATGGAGACACTGGCTGGAAGGGGATAGACACCAGTTCCAGATCCTGACTGGCCACAGCAACCTTCTGCACATCCGAGCTGCCAAAAGAATCAACAATCGCCAGGCAAGGTGGCAGCAGTATTTTTCCCGCTTCAATTACGTGCTCTCTTTCAGGCCAGGATCCAAGAACACTAAGGCTGACGCTATATCCCGTTTATTCGTAAGAGAGCCCACTTGTCCATCAGTAGCGGAACCCATCCTTCCTCCCACTCGCATTGTGGGAATGGTAACCTGGAAGGTGGAGGACCTGGTAAAATCTGCGCTGCGCTCCAATCCAGGACCAGGAGGTGGACCACCCAACAAACTATTTGTCCATCGGGAGCTACGACCCAGAGTCTTGGATTGGGGGCACTCCAGCCTGTTCTCTTGCCATCCAGGTTTTCAACGAACTCTATCACTGCTGCGAAGACGTTTTTGGTGGCCATCCATGGCCAAGGACACTCATGAGTTCATCGCTGCTTGTTCTACTTGTGCCCGTAGCAAGACGTCACACAGGCCTCCCGCTGGTCTCCTTCACCCTCTCTCCATTCCTTCCCGTCCTTGGTCACACATTGCCCTGGATTTCGTCACAGGATTTCCAGCCTCTAGAGGTAACACCACCATCTTAACTATTGTTGACCGTTTTTCCAAGGCAGCCCACTTCATTCCGCTGCGCAAGTTACCTTCTGCCTCAGAGACTTCTGATCTCCTCACTCTACACGTCGTCAAGCAACATGGTATCCCGGTGGATATCGTCTCTGACCGTGGCCCTCAGTTTACGTCACAAATCTGGAGAGCCTTCTGCAAGGGAATCGGGGCCTCGGTCAGCCTCACATCGGGATACCATCCCCAAAGCAACGGGCAGGCTGAGAGGGCGAATCAAAGCTTGGAGACCATGCTCCGCTGTGTCGCCAGTCATCAACCCACATCCTGGAGCAAGGCTGAGAGGGCGAATCAAAGCTTGGAGACCATGCTCCGCTGTGTCGCCAGTCATCAACCCACATCCTGGAGCAAGTTTCTGCCTTGGGTGGAGTTTTCCTATAACTCCTTGAAGAGCTCCGCTACCGGTATGTCTCCATTTGAGTGCTCATTGGGTTATCAACCCCCCTTGTTTCCCCAGCAGGAACTGGAAATCGCTGTGCCCTCAACAAGGGCTCATATTAGACGGTGTCAGAGGGTGTGGAGAGCCGCTCGTGCAGCTTTGGAAAGGGCATCCGAGAGGATGTGTCGCAACGCAAACCGTCATCGCATTCCAGCCCCATCCTATAAACCTGGACAACAAGTGATGCTTCTCACTAAGGACCTCAGTCTCCAGGTACCATCAAGGTCCATTCTCCATCATGTCGATCATAAATCCTGTATCTGTTAAATTGGCCCTCCCACCCTCGGTCAAGCGACATCCAGTTGTCCATGTGTCTCAGATTAAACCGGTAGCGGAGAGCGCTCTGTCCCCTCCTGTCCCTGCCCCCCCACCCTCTAGGTTCTTGTCTAACGGAGATCAGGTTTGGACGGTTAAGGAAATCCTCAGGGTCCGTCGACAAGGTAGGGGGCTCGTTTATCTGGTCGACTGGGAGGGATATGGACCTGAAGACAGATCTTGGGTGCCAGCCTCCTACCTTGCCGATCCCTCACTTCTAGAGGATTTCTACCGTGCCAATCCTGATGCTCCCCGGCGCTCGTCGGGGGCCTCGCATAAGGGGGGGGGGGGGGGGGGTACTGTCATGACGCGGAGTCGAACCCACGTTTCCTCTGCAGCTGGAGCTGCAGGCACCTCTGCTAACCCCTCTGCTGGCAGCATGCTCAGTCCTGCCCTGGTTGTCGCCTCCTCCCCTTCTCTGATATACAACAGAGACGCTAAAAAGAGAAAAGTTGATGACGAATGGCGTGTTTTCAACAAGACATGGACTGCCAAGTAAAGGTAAAGCCGTGTGCTTATTTGTGGTACACACGTTGCTGTGTTTAAAGAATATAGTGTAACGACCTGCTGAAGTAGATGTTGTCTTCTTGAGTTGCGTAAATGAGGAGTGAGGAGACGTGCGTGTGGAAGGAACGAGATAAGTTGAGCTGTGTTAGTATAGCTTGCTCAATAAAAGTTTAAAAAGAGCGTCAGACTTGGTGTGCACTTCTTCTGGACGCTACAATTGGTATCAGAAGTAAAACTTTGCGCATACTGCACTGTTTGTGTGCTACGTCATCGGGAGGTACGTGCCACGTGAGGAGCTCGCCGCAAAGAGAGAGAGAGAGACAGAGAGAGAGACAGCGTTTACAGGTGCAGCCACGCTGCTTGCCACGGGGGGAATTCCGCCCTCAATGAAGACTCCCAGGTTTGATGGCAAGGCGAACTGGGAGGCATTTCATCCCACTTCTGACATCAATTGTAGCGTCCAGAAGAAGTGCACACCAAGTCTGATGCTCTTTTTAAACTTTTATTGAGCATGCTATACTAACACAGCTCAACTTATCTCGTTCTTTCCAAAAGGAAAACCAATCCTCACTCCTCATTTCCGCAACAGCAACGCTTCCTCCTTCTTCGCCAATCACCTTACAGGCGTGCTACGTTCACAACAAAGAGGATGCAGGATAAAGTGACAGAAATTGAAATTTTTGTATTGTAATATACATCAGGAAGTGTTGTGTAAGAAAGTGTTAAAAATAAAACCATCAAAAGCCATCTGCTTTTGTATAAAGATAAGTTAGGTTAAATGAAAATAATAGTATTATTATTATCTATCTTACGGTATATCAAAAATAATTTGAGCAAAATTTAATTGAAATATTGTCGGTGTGGCCCTCCAGCAGTGCTCGGGTTGCTCATGCGGCAACTTTTCTCTTTTTAGCGTCTCGGGGATAACCGGGCATCACTTGTCGCTGTGCACCTTCCCTCACAGGACATACGCACATATAGCACTTTTCAAAATAAAAGCAGCACAGTTGTATTGCACGCACGACAAAGATGTTTTTTTTAATTTATTTTGTAATTTGTGATTGCCGCTGCGCGCACGAGCATACGTCCACACGGAAGTAATACAAATAGCGCTTTTCAAAACAAAAGCAGCACCGCTGTATTGCACACTCGAAATAGATACTTTTTAAAATTTATTTTGTAATTTATAATTGGCCTCACGCGGGCCGGACAGGGACGCACAAAGGGCCGGATGCGGCCCGCGGCCCGCAGAATGCCCAGGTCTGCTTTAGGGGCTCTGTAAGAAAAGGGTCATATTGTGATTAATTTTTTTGGTCTACAAAACATGTAATGATTATTTGGTGAAAAATGTGCATGGATTTAGTTCTACAGACCTTTTCAAGACATTTTTCTCTCCCTTATGAAACGGTTGATTTTGAGAAGCGGAGTCGTTAGATGCAAACAAACCCCTCCTCACCAAACACCCCTCATGCTCAGTAAGCATTTGCCCCCGCCCGGGAATGAATTAATAATTCCTACTTGGTGAAAATCCTTCCTGCACTCATTATTCAACAGTGTGTTGCTGAAGGAGAACTGCGAGCCTCACCCAGTGCGTCTTCGCGGCCGTTTTATTATTGCTCATCACAAAAAATACGTTACACACATACAGTTGTTGACAAAATACACTGTACATTATATACCTCAGCTAACTAAACTATGGAAATGTATAATATAATTCATATAGCAATACGGTCTCACTGCACAGCAGGCCAGCAGTTAGTCGAGTCATTGCGCAATCCATGGTGAGGCTCAACTGGCTGCTGACTCACCGCAAGTTTCTTCTCAGTATTTGAACGGCAAATGTGAAAATTCAGCGATTTTAAGTTAAATGGAAAATAACTTTATAGTATAATCACTGGATACATATAACAATTACAATTTTTTTTTTCTTTTTACTTTTTTTTTCTTTCCATAATGGCACGTGAGGCCCCGCCTCACCTGCCTCCCCTGACTGCACGTCACTGATCTACACAAAGATTCATAGGGCAA
This sequence comes from Entelurus aequoreus, assembly GCF_033978785.1. Lineage (NCBI taxonomy): Eukaryota > Metazoa > Chordata > Actinopteri > Syngnathiformes > Syngnathidae > Entelurus > Entelurus aequoreus. Next base: position 33,786,153 of record NC_084731.1, read on the forward strand.
CACAAAAGATTACGGAACAGGAATGTATGGAACTGAAAACCTTCTGCAGCATATATTCACAATAGTCCCGAATTAGTTAAGGACATAGATCCAGATAAAAAATGTTTTCTTTCATATCAGGAATAACTGTTACACAGACAAAACATACATTTTTGGGCTAATGGTGTTCTTGTTATTTTGTTTGCTTTGAAAAATTTAACTGTGAGCAAGTTGCAAACCTCCCCTTCAAACTCCTTATTTCCAAATACTCTTAGATTCAAAGGTTTGGATGGAGCCTATTTCTACTTGATTGTACAATGCTGCTATTTCATGCGAAGCATGTCTGCGGTGGAGAATGTATGAGCAATATGCCGGCATGAGTAATATATAATGCTTAACTGCCCTTGGCAAGTTATGCATTACACTGCTCGTAAAACATGAGGAAGTTCAACCAGCTATTCCCAGAAAACATTGCAGCCAAATGTTTGTGCCTGTTTAGTGGAGATAGTTACAACTTTCAAGTGGGTTACATTTCCAGGTGTCCGGATTTAGGCCGGACAGTCCGGATTTTTAATGCCCTGTCCGGCGTCCGGCGCAGCATCAAGCCGGACACGTATTTGTCCTCCTTTTTGAGGCACTAGGCTTGAAAAGCGGAGTTTTTTCATCTTTGCTGGGCTGCAGCGCAATAGCCAATCATAGACCGTAAAAAAATGCCCCCAACGCAGTAACATATCAAATGATTGGCTAAGAGCGGTGTTAGATACAAATCTGCTTATCATTGGTTAAAAAGGTAAACAAGGGTCCAACGTTCCCTCTAAGGTGCGCGCCTGCGCAATTGCGCACCGCTCACGCGTCCTCAGCGCACTGCAAATTAATGCCGCGCAGGAAATCAAAAATCCAATCTGAACTTTAAACAAAATAAACATATTACAATTTATTCTGTATGATTTTGCAATGCAACTCTGTGAGTGACAGGTGACAACAAGAGTGGCCCCAATGAATAAAACAATCTTTGTCAACACAGTTCAATTATCGTCTGTCGAGACACTTTACGGACAGGAATTCCATCAATCACTTTATTGAGCAAAACTGTTTGTAACCACACCAAAAACAAGAACTGGTAATTTTCTGCCATACAAACCAGGCTTAAACCAACGTTGTCATCCGTCATATCAGCAGAAGCCGCTCGCTCTGTCTCACCTGCACCAACACACGCACTCATGGCACTTAGCCAGTGCTGCGTTTATGGCCACAAAAAAAGTCGGACAACCCCAACACCACACAATGTGTAAATGCCAGGTTGTAACACTGACTCCACAATCAGATGTGTGCTTATTTTACTGCCATTTATTAAGAATGTTAATCTAAGGATATTATTCATGAAATATTGTCACTAGATTTCATAAATGCTAATAAAAAGATGTATTTTACAGACAGAACGTTACAGGAACTAAATGTAATCTCTGAAAGGGGTAACATTTCTTTTAAAGGCAGGACCCACAGCCAGACATACAGTACTAGCACAGGTCATGAAAAACATGTTTTTTTGTTATTGTCATTGTAAGGGGGCAAAATCACTTATATCAGAAAATTATTTTAATAAAACATTTAAATTGTTATGATGTCAGGTTTAGGACAGGTGTGACGCTGGTGTGGCCACAGTGTGCACTTCTGATGTCGCTCACATGTGCTCCCCTGAATGCTCAGGGAGTTTGTGCGTTTGCTCACACACATGAAAAATTAGAGGGAACATTGCAAGGGTCCATGTGCTGCTGCGGCATGACATTGACAGAAAGTTAGCATCATGCCAAAACGCAAGACCTCGTTTAATTCTGAATGGATAAAAGAGCACGAATTTATAACGAAAAGCAGTCGAGACTCATTCCATGGCTTCTGCACACTTTGTCGATGTGATGTCGACGTACTGTAAGTAGTCAGAAGAAAGCTGCAATTGAACGGCATGCGGGTACGGATAAACATAAAAATAATAAACGTGCGGCAGGTACCTCTTCAATGAGGACATTTTTTCGTGAAGTTTCGTCGCCCCTGGATGACAAGATAACCGCTGCGGAGCTGTGCAAGGTGTACCATGCTGTAAAGCATCACCAGTCCTACAGAAGTTTAGACTGCGGCATGAAAGTGGACCGGGAGATTTTCAGTGACTCGCCCACAGCTAAAGGGATGGCCTGTGGCCGAACACAAGCCAAGGCATTGTGCGAGAACGTCATCGCTCACTATTCGGTACAGGAACATACCGACTACATAAAAGAAAACAACCTACCCTTTTCCGTGGCAACCGACGCCTCAAATAAAGGAACAAACAAGTATTTTCCCATTGTGGTAAGGTATTTCACTTTGTTTGTTACAATCTCCTTTGTTGTTTATATAAAAGGTTATTCAGGCTTTTTTAAAAAGCATTTTTTTTAAATTATATATGTTACCTGTTAATTGTTGTTTACATTTAAGTCCACACATGTTATGCTCAGTGGCCTAGTGGTTACAGTGTCCGCCCTGAGATCGGTAGGTTGTGAGTTCAAACCCCGGCCGAGTCATACCAAAGACTATAAAAATGGGACCCATTACCTCCCTGCTTGGCACTCAGCATCAAGGGTTGGAATTGGGGGTTAAATCACCAAAAATGATTCCCGGGCGCGGCACCGCTGCTGCCCACTGCTCCCCTCACCTCCCAGGGGGTGATCAAGGGGATGGGTCAAATGCAGAGGACAAATTTCACCACACCTTGTGTGTGTGTGACAATCATTGGTAGTTTAACTTTTAACTTTAACTTTGTGGCACTCTGCACTTGAAAAGATTCATCTCAGTGTCACTTTTTGAACACCACAATGTATTGAATAAATACAAATACTGTTAACAAACACTTGACTTTAATATTTTTTCCTATTCAGCCACACAAACATCCTCTTTAAACCACTCAAAATTGTACTATAAATAAGAGTATACCAGAGTCCTATGTACACCATTGTAATTTATTGATATGCCGCATAATGTCCTCCTTTTTGGTGTCATGGAAATGGTCACCCTAGTCACGTTTCAGGAAACACTATCGAAAGTTAACTTGGACATAATTCAGAGTAGTCGTAGTAGTATTAGAGATCAACCGATTATCGGCCGGGCCAGACGTACAGTACAGGCCAACAGTTTGGACACACCACATTTTCATTCAATGCGTTTTTGTCAGAACGTAGTTTTTCGCAGCTTACTGCGAGGATTGTTTTCCCAGGAAGCAAACGGACTACTCCGGACGTGGCGTGCAGGTGAAAACATGATTTAATCTTGAATCTCAAATGTGAAAACAGAAAAGGCGCACAAGGCGAAGGCACAAACTTAGCGCAGGGAACAAAACTAACACTTAACGTAAACTATGAACAGGGCAAAACAAAAACTAGTTAACTGTGGCATGAATACACAAAACTTACATAGCAATGGGCAACATGAACTGTGGTGACGCATGAAAACAAAAAGCATGAACAGAGCATTACACAATCAGCATGAACTATGGAATAAACAAAACATTAAAAACGCATATCAACAGAGCAATGTCGCCAGGATGACTAACTGGCAAAACAGGCTTAAATAATAGTCTCTGATTAGAGCCAAGTGCGTGTGTCAAATGAGGTAGGTGAAACCAATGAGTCGCCATGGTGACAAACAAGGGAGCGCAAACAGGAACTATGAAGTCTTAAACAGAAAATAACAAAAAACATGATCCAGACCACAGATCATGACAGTTTTCTTTATTTCCATGACTTTTTACTTCGTAGATTGTTACTGAAGGCATCAAAAATATGAATGAACACATGTGGAGTTATGTACTTAACAAAAAAAGGTGAAATAACTGAAAACATGTTTTATATTCTAGTTTCTTCAAAATAGCCACCCTTTGCTCTGATTACTGCTTTGCACACTCTTGGCATTCTCTCGATGAGCTTCAAGCACACCGGTGAAATGAAAACCATTTCAGGTGACTACCTCTTGAAGTTTATAGAGAGAATGCGAAGTGTGTGCGAAAAAGTAGTCAGAGCTTGTCTCTAGTTGCCAGTTAGTGATTGGTGTTCTATTGGCCAGGTAGCTATTGGCGCCCTTGTTGCCAGTTAGAGAATGGTGCTCTCGTGGCCAGCTGGCGATTGGTGCATAGTGGCCAGCTATCGGTTGTTGCGTCAGTTGCCGGCTGGCATTTGGGTCGTCAGCAGTTTCCGGCTAGCGATTAGCGTCAGCAGTTGCAGGCTAGCGATCAGCATCAGCAGTTGCCGGCTAGCGATTGGTGCATCAGCAATTCCCAGCTAGCGATTTGAGCGCCAGTTGCCAGCTAGCAAATAGCAGCACAATACTGCTATTTGAATATGGTTAGTACCCCGCTACCCAGAGACGGACAAGCGGTAGAAAATGAATGAATGAATGAATGGATGGATGGATGGAATATGGTTAGTATTGCACAATAACAAGGTACCTAAATGACCAGTTGAATGTAAAATACAATCCAAATGTCATACAAGGTATATAAGTAGGGGGTCAACGCTCCTTCTCTCCATCAGTTTGAGGATCCTTGGCCAGGAAAACATTAAAGATCCCTGCCCTAAACTATATCCAAGTTTATTTTCTACAGTGTTGCCCTTTGGAAAAATACAATAAATGCAAAAATGTTGGAGGTTTTTACTTTAGTGAGATACGGTATATATATATTTTAATTGCCAATATATTTTTTTTTTCATGCAGGAGAACTGTAAGAATGAGGAAATCCTTCAGTCGTTAAAGTACATCCGACCCGTTAACGGCTTTGAACCCAAGTTACAGCTTTTGGAGAAGGTGGATGTGAACGGCAAGGACGCTCACTCCCTGTTTGTGTTCCTGCGTGAAAGCCTCCCGGTTCCCAGCGACGAGCCTGCTGCCCTGATGAGCGACCCTAAGTTCATCACCTGGAGCCCCGTGTGCAGGAACGATGTGTCCTGGAACTTCGAGAAGTTTCTCATCGGCCCGAACGGCGTGGCCTTCAAGCGTTATAGTCGCAGGTTCCTCACCAGCGACATCGAGGGAGACATCAGGAAGACAGGCAAACTAAGGACCACCTGTGCTCACCTGTGCGCTGTTTTCGGCTCTCTTCACTCCATGAAGGCAACCTCTAAAACCAAGCTGCTTGTGAGGAGGTCACCTGATGCTCTGTGAACAAGCAGAACACCTCAGCTGCACTCAACACCTGTTGTTAAAGAACAGATGACAAATAAATGTTTGTCTTGTCTTAATATTTGCACAATCAGCACTTATCCTGGTCTGAGGCAGACATGCAGCAGCTTGAGAAAGATAAAGACAAACACTCTTTTTTCTGGCATGTTTAAAGGCAAAATGTACGTTTATTTTATGCAGTTACTTTAGTAAGAGCAATCTATGGAGGCCCATGTCGGACAATATCACCTAAATATGTTGTTAGGTCATTCTAATTTGAATTATATACCGTATTTTTCGGAGTATAACTTGCACCGGCCGAAAATTAATAATAAAGAAGGAAAAAAAACATATATAAGTCGCACTGGAGTATAAGTCGCATTTTTGGGGGAAATTTTTTTGATAAAACCCAACACCAAGAATAGACATTTGAAAGGCAATTTAAAATAAATAAAGAATAGTGAACAACAGGCTGAATAAGTGTACGTTACATGAGGCATAAATAACCAACTGAGAACGTGCCTGGTATGTTAACGTAACATATTATGGTAAGAGTAATTCAAATAACTATAACATATAGAACATGCTATATACGTTTACCAAACAATCTGTCACTCCTAATCGCTAAATCCCATGAAATCTTATACGTCCAGTCTCTTACGTGAATGAGCTAAATAATATTATTTGATATTTTACGGTAATGTGTTAATAATTTCACACATAAGTCGCTCCTGAGTATAAGTCGCACCCCCGGCCAAACTATGAAAAAACTGCGACTTATAGTCCGAAAAATACGGTACATGAATGTTACTAAATAACTGATTTCAATATCTAACTACACAAATGTACTGTTCGTAAAATAACTGATAATTACATATAGGAATCTGGTGAAACTTAAAACCGCACAAATAACATTCAATCCTGAAATAATCAACTACCACGAAATATTTTAAAAAAAAGTTCAGAGATAGAGATGCAAAGTATTATTTGAAGGGTAAAATGAATTTAAAGTAACAATTTTAATACGTACACTATGTGCATTTCAGTTTGTGGGGTGAGTCAGTGAAGAAATCAATGCAACGACATCATCCATCCATTTTTTACCTCTTGTCCCTTTTGGGGTTGCAGGGGTTCCTAAAGCCTATGCCAGCTGAATTCGGGCAGAAGGCAGTGTACACCCTGGACAAATAGCCACCTCATCACAGGGCTAACACAGATAGACACCATTCACACTTGCAATAACATAAAAATGAAAAATAAATATAAAAAAATGTTTTAGATCAAATCAACTTTATTTATAAATAGGTAAAACAGGACGAAAGATACAATATCTTAAAAACTATAGTTATTAATACAATTGTAATAAAATAATAAATGGGTTTCTGGTGTGTGTAATTATATATGACATAATATATACTGAATATGGTTATACATCAGTTGATTATGTATTGTATTGTTGATCAACAATTCAGATTATTATATCTGAGTGATGGGTTAGGGTTAACATTTAAAGAAGTGTATACAGATGAGGTAATAAGTGAAAAAAAGAAATGGGCATAGGGTTAGCATTTAAGAAAGTGTACAAAGATGAGATAATAAAGTATTACATTAAGAAAAGAAAATATTTCTAATTTTATGAAAGAAAAATGTTTTAGCGTTTAGGGGAATGGATAAAGAGGAGGTTAGGGTTAGCATTTAAATGGGTCATAGTGTGATTTTTTTTCTTCAACGTTTAAAACACTTCCTTTTCATTTACATGCATGTGGTTTGGTCAGTATAGTAATAAAGTATATATTAATATTATGCTTTACAGACCACCTTCAAGCCGCTTTCTGACCATTTTGTGGGGTGTCTTTTTTACGTGCCTCCACTTCGACTGTGTCTTCTCCTCGTCATCCATGTTGTACTTTTTAGCACTTCTGTATGGAGTCTACTGACGGATATAAGTTCAAACTATATGCTACTTTGTATTAGAAATGGCAACAGCGGAGGATGTATGTGCATGGGCTGTGTACTCTCCCCCTGGCTCTTCTCCCTGTATACAAACTGCTGCACCTCCAGTCACCAGTCCGTAAAGCTGCTCAAGTTTGCGGATGACACTACCCTCATCGGGCTCATCTCGGATGGCGATGAGACCGCCTACAGGAGAGAAGTGGACCGGCTGGCGTCCTGGTGCAGCCTCAACAACCTGGAGCTGAACGCCCAGAAAACAGGGGAGATGATCATGGACTTCAGGAAAGTCACAGCCCCACCATCCCTCCTCACCCTGATTGACTCTCCCACCCCCGTCTCTGTTGTGGTATCCTTCCGTTTCTTGGGCACCACCATCACCCAGGACCTCAAGTGGGAGCCGACCATCAGCTCCCTCATCAAGAAGGCCCAGCAGAGGATGTTTCAATTTCTGTCACTTTATCCTGCATCCTCTTTGTTGTGAACGTAGCACGCCTGTAAGGTGATTGGCGAAGGAGGAAGCGTTGCTGTTGCGGAAATGAGGAGTGAGGATTGGTTTTCCTTTTGGAAAGAACGAGATAAGTTGAGCTGTGTTAGTATAGCATGCTCAATAAAAGTTTAAAAAGAGCATCAGACTTGGTGTGCACTTCTTCTGGACGCTACAATTGAGTGGAGATTCTCTTCATAAATAAAGCACAGTTAAATGTTGCCAGTTATATTAATAAAACAAAAATATCCCACCTCTCTTTTTGTAAAAGTTTGAGTTTGAATTTATTTCAAACATGCAAACAATTACAACATGCAGTGACGTGCGGTGAGGTTCATGGCTGGTGAGGCACTGACTTCATCACAGTCAGATTTACAAACATATGAACCCTAAAGAGTATCTTATTCACCATTTGATTGGCAGCAGTTAACAGGTTATGTTTAAAAGCTCATACCAGCATTCTTCCCTGCTTGGCACTCAGCATCAAGGGTTGGAATTGGGGGTTAAATCACCAAAAATTATTCTCGGGCGCGGCGCCGCTGCTGCCCACTGCTCCCCTCACCTCCCAGGGGGTGATCAAGGGATGGGTCAAATGCAGAGGACAAATTTCACCACACCTAGTGTGTGTGTGACAATCATTGGTACTTTAACTTAACTTTAACTTTACACATACAAACTGTAGCACACAAAAAAGCACATTTAATAAAAAAAACATTATTATGGTCTTACCTTTACTTATAAATGAAGTCCATGTGCCGCTGTTGTGCTGGATTAATGCACCCCCGCCGTAGAATGCACCCCCTGACGGGAGTGTTGTATCAACTGAAGCCCGAACTTAAACTTTCCACGTGCAAGATTGAATCTATTTTAAAAAGTTATTTAATAAGAAGCCAAAAAGTGCAAAAACAATAATGTTTGTGTTGGAGGAGTTGTGAATGAATGAAATATGAAATCCGTGCTGCAGTCTGCAGGTGTACCTAATGTTGTGGCCCTGCAGTCATTCACAACTATTTTTTGTCATAAAAAAATACAATCATGTGTGTTTACGGACTGTATCCCTGCAGACTGTATTGATCTATATTGATATAAAATGTAGGAACCAGAAATATTAATAACAGAAAGAAACAACCCTCTTTTGTGCGAATGAGTGTGAATGGGGGAGGGAGGTTTTTTGGATTGGTGCACTAATTGTAAGTGTATCTTGTGTTTTTTATGTTGATTTAATAAAAAATGAAAAACAATTTTTTAAAAATTATTATATATTTTTTTTATTTCTTGTGCGGCCCGGTACCAATCGATCCACAGACCGGTACCGGGCCGAGGCCCGGTGGTTGGGGTTCACTGGTCTAGACTGTCTATTTGTATTTGTTTGATTTTCTCTTCTACTGTTACCGAACAGCATTATTTTATTTTTACTGAGATTCAAAGATAGTCTGTTTTTGTCAAACCATCTTTTTAATTTATTAATTTCTTCTGGTATTATTTGTATTAGCTTCTGTGTGTTCTCTCCTGAACAAAACGCTGTTGTATCGTTTGCGAATAATACTAACTTTAATTATTTAGTAACTTTAGAAAGGTCGTTTATACAAAGATTGAACAATTTTTGTCAAGTAGCTTCTACTCCAGTTTAAGACCAACCCTCTGATGCCATACCATTCAAATGTTTTGATTAAAATATTGTGATTAATTGTGTCAAATGCTTTAGTAAAAATCCTACAAACATTGCTGCTGCACAATGTTTACCATCTATTGCATTGGTAATTTCCTCTGTTATTTTGATTAAAGTCATCGATGTTGAAAGTAGTTTTAATAGTGATGGAAATATGAGACCTGCTCGATCATAAAGCTGGTCATTGAATGTATACTGTTTGAAGTTAAGTCTGACAAACTACTGTTAAAGAAATATGTTTAAAAAAATTTAAGTCAAACAGGAACAACTTCTATTTAAGACAAAAAAATGTATATTATTCTGTTAAATTTAGTTATTTTGCACAAAAAAATTACTATTGAACAATTTTTTTTCCCATGTATTTGTATTAATCCAGAACCTGCACATCCAATTCAATTCTGCTTGAGTCAAATAGTATAAAAGTATCTATGTAGATTGTCAGTCATCAACTCATACAATCCACAAAGGTTGAATGGAAGAAGAGTCCAGTTGCCTCCATTCAGCCTTTGCGGATAGTATAAAACACACATTTTTAAAACAGGCCAAAAGAAATCAGCTCGACCAGCCTTGCAAGGTGTCACTTTTTTTTTTTTTTACAGGGAATTGGCAACCCTAATTAGGGGTTAGTACATCCTGTTGGTACGTTAACCATCCATCCATTTTCTACCGCTTGTCCCTTCCTGGGTCGCAGGGGGTGCTGGAGCCTATCTCAGCTGCATTTGGGCGGTAGGCGGGGTACACCCTGGACAAGTCGCCACCTCATCGCAGGGACAACACAGATAGACAGACAACATTCACACTCACATTCACACACTAGTGCCAATTTAGTGTTGCCAATCAACCTATCCCCAGGTGCATGTCTTTGGCAGTGGGAGGAAGCTGGAGTACCCGGAGGGAACCCACACTGTCACGGGGAGAACATGCAAACTCCACACAGAAAGATCCCGAGCCCGGGATTGAACTCAGGACCTTCGTATCGTGAGGCACATGCACTAACACCTGTACCACCATGCCGCCCACGTACGTTAACACCTGCTATAAATAATACACTTGCTTACGTCCTAGATTTAATGGACGTAAGATGTGTTAGGAACAGATAGAGAAGAAACAGACGATAGAAGCCATCCCGCTTGGGAGAGGTGGACAGGGTGGCGAAAAGCTAGTGTGGGGTGCATGGGGCCGCCCAGCATGGGGCCACGGGAGCCACTCGCCCCACCTGCAGGGACACCAACGATGGAGATGGAACATCCGGCAACTGCCATGGCGGACCCCCCAAGAAAAGAGGAAAAAAAGAAAAGGAGAAAAGGAAAGGAGATCACAGACACATCGACACACAAGGTCACGAGTCCAACAGCTGCCCGACATGCAACACAGCAGAATACCATGCAACGCACCGAGGTGCCACGATAGAAGTGGAGACTAGACCCAGCAGGCCCCAACCAAGTCCGGCATCTGGAAAGGGGTGGGCGGCGGGGCCAAGGCGCTCCAGACACGGAGTCCGACTGCAGCAGCCCAAGACGCCGACCCCGTGGGGAAAGCAGGCTCCATGAGTTTTTATTTCATCACAGCAATAGTATGTAGTTTATTACTGATTCATTGTGGGGCAGGCACCTCCGCTGGCAGCGCGCTCAGACACGGCCCTGCTCGCGCTGAGCGCAACACGCCCACACAGCAACAAGCCTGCAGACAATCACTGATCTGCGCACCTGGACTTGACGAGGGGGAGCGGCATAAAGACCAGCGGACCCGAGGAACCTTTGCCAGAACGTCGCTAACCTTCCAGTAAGCATCACGTCTGGCATTCCCTTCCCCCGTGCTTTACTCGCCTTTGTTTTGCTCTCTCTCCCCGTGTTTTTTTGATTGATTGAGACTTTTATTAGTAGGTTGCACAGTGAAATACATATTCCGTACAATTGGCCACTAAATGGTAACACCCGAATAAGTTTTTCAACTTGTTTAAGTCGGGGTCCACTTAAATTTATTCATGATACAGATATATGCTATCAGATATATATTATCATCATAATACAGTCTTCACACAAGATAATCACATTGAATTATTTACATTAATTACAATCAGGGGTGTGGAGGGGGGGGGGGTAGGATGTGGACAGCAAGTAGTGGACATAGAGAGAGAGAGAGAGAGAGAGAGAGAGAGAGAGAGAGAGAGGGAGAGAGAGAGAGAGAGAGAGAGAGAGAGAGAGAGAGAGAGAGAGAGAGAGAGAGAGAGAGAGAGAGAGAGAGAGAGAGATCAGAAGGCATAAGAAAAAGTATCTGCATTTGATTGTTTACATTTGATTATTAGCAATCCGGGGAGGGTGTTAGTTTAGGGTGGTAGCTGCCTGGAGGTGAACTTTTATTGCGGTTTTGAAGGAGGGTAGAGATGCCCTTTCTTTTATACCTGTTGGGAGCGCATTCCGCATTGATGTGGCATAGAAAGAGAATGAGTTAAGACCTTTGTTAGTTCGGAATCTGGGTTTAATGTGGTTAGTGGAGCTCCCCCTGGTGTTGTGGTTATGGCGGTCATTTACGTTAAAGGCCTACTGAAAGCCACTACTACCGACCACGCAGTCTGATAGTTTATATATCAATGATGAAATCTTAACATTGAAACACATGCCAATACGGCTGGGTTAACTTATAAAGCGCAATTTTAAAATTCCCGCCACACTTCCGGTTGAAAAACTCCTTTGGATATGATTTATGCGCGTGACGTCACAGAATCCACGGAAGTGGTTGGACACACATCACAGCATGGTGCATGCGCAGAGCGGGTTGATAGAATTTGAGGCAAACCTGATTCAAAGTCAGGTGCACCAGTCTGGGTTGGGTTGGATTAAAGGGAAGACCAACTAACTAAAATGACATTGAAGAGAATAAATCATACAGACATGCCCTTCTTCGGAAAATATGTGAAGATGCTTCAGGTATGTAATGACTTTTGTTTGTCTTTAAAATAATACATTTAGATGGTAAACATCAGTGTTATTTATAGAGTATTACATTTTCTTTAATGACTACTTTTTTAAGACTATCCTTGAAGGGGAACTGCACTTTTTTGGAATTTTGCCTACTGTTCACTATAATTATGATGGACAAGAAGACAAAAGTTATTTTTTTCTTTTGCAGTCTAACATGTAAATATCATATATTGTTCCAAAATTGAACAATATATTGAAACAACACTAACAAAGAAAGTAAAACAAAACAAACAAGAAGCATGTGTGAGAAATAACACTTAAAATATAAAACAAAAAGCAAATAAAAGCATCATATTACATGTTGATTTTTCTTTGATGTAATGTTGGATTTAGAAATATGGAATATTCCTAGTAGACACAACAGTTTGACAGCTTACTCAAGTTTTTATGAAATTTAACTTGTAAGAAAATAACAATGTATTTGAAGTCAAACAGTATATTGTAAGTACTAAACAGTACAACAGAAAGTTCAATCCAGAATAATTGGGAGATTGGACATTCATCAACACTGTATAGTGGACATACTAAACTAGACTGTAACTGAGTGTATGGATGTATGTGTTTACTTTATGTGTAGGTAATGCATATCTGTATCTAAATGTGAGCCTCTAATGCATATATTTATGTGTGCAAAGTAGGTACATGTGCATGGTTGTTGTGCATGTATTGGTAGAGAATTGTGAATGTGTGTAAATTAATTGTGAGAAATGATGACGACATGGGAACACATAACAGGTAGAGAAATAAAAGGGAAAAACAAAAAACATAAGATAAACAGAAAAGAAAAAAAGAGAGAGTGGTGGATTTGACAGGAAGTGAAATAAGTGAGATAGAGACAGAGAGCGGTTTTGTATTGTTTTCATTTTTGAAATATTGAGTGATAATTTTGGTGTATTCTTTTTAATCACCCTGTACTTGCAGTGTATATATATAAATGTTGCTGGAGGGTTTTGATGTTTTTTTAGAGGGCTTTGAAGGCTACAACGGTGACTCCCATTAGCTGCATCTGTCAAGCGTTATTTTGTATCATCTTTAATTTTTTTGTATCATCTTTAAAACCTTTAAAAACAAGATGTGTGTTGTTGTCTCTCATAATGATTGTGAACGATAGGCAAAATCCCACAAACATACAAACCCTAAAGAGTTTCTTATTCACCATTTGATTGGCAGCAGTTAACGGGTTGTGTTTAAAAGCTCATACCAGCATTCTTCCCTGCTTGGCACTCAGCATCAAGGGTTGGAATTGGGGGTTAAATCACCAAAAATTATTCCCGGGCGCTGCGCCGCTGCTGCCCACTGCTCCCCTCACCTCCCAGGGGGTGAACAAGGGGATGGGTCAAATGCAGAGGACAAATTTCATTACACCTAGTGTGTGTGTGACAATCATTGGTACTTTAACTTAACTTTAACTTTACACATACAATCTGTAGCACACAAAAAAGCACATTTAATAAAAAAAAACTTTATTATGGTCTTACCTTTACTTATAAATGAAGCCCATGCGCCGCTGTTGTGCTGGATTAATGCACCCCGCCGTAGAATGCACCCCCTGACAGGAGTGTTATATCAACTAAATCAGAATCAGAATCAGAATCAGCTTTATTGTCATTACGCAGGGTAACGAGATTGAGGCCATTCCATACAGTGCGATAAAACAAGTGTACACTCTATACAAAGGGTGAAATGAATATGTACATGAATATCTACATGAAACAGGGTGGTTGGTGGAATGGGTTATTGCACCGAAGAGACTGCAGTTATGAGGGTCAATGGGGAAGTCTGTTCAGGGTGGTTATGGCCCTGGGGAAGAAGCTGTTTTTTAGCCTGTTCGTCTTGGTTTTAATGCACCTGTAGCGCTTCCCAGAGGGCAGCAGGTGGAACAGGTCAGAGCCAGGGTGGGTGCTGTCCTTGATGATGGCACTGGCTCTGTTGAGGCAGCGGGAGGTGTAGATGTCCATCAGAGAGGGGAGAGGGCGGCCGATTATCTTTTGAGCCGTCTTGACCACTCTTTGCAGCCTCTCCCTGTCTGCTGCAGTGCAGCTGCCGTACCATACTGTAATACAGTAGGTCAGCAGGCTCTCGATGGACGAGTGGTTGAAGGTCAGCAGCAGGTCAGGCTTCAGGTTGTACTTCCCGAGGACTCTCAGGAAGTGTAGCCGCTGCTGAGCCTTCTTGATGATTGCTGTGGTGTTGACTGTCCAGGAAAAGTCGTTAGAGATGTGGACTCCAAGGTACCTGAAGGTGTGGACCCCTCCACACGCTCGCCGTTGATGTAGAGGGGGGCAGGGTTGGTGCTGCTCCTCCTGAAGTCGACGATGATCTCTCTGGTCTTGCTGGTGTTGAGAGCGAGGTTGTTCTCCGAAGACCAGGCCGTCAGCTTCAGGACCTCCTCCCTGTAGGCAGCCTCGTCACCCCTGTGGTATCGTCAGCAAACTTGACGATAAGGTTGTCACTGTGGGCTGGACTGCAGTCATGGGTGTAGAGGCAGTAGAGGAGGGGGCTCAGCACACAGCCCTGTGGGGAGCCGATGCTCAGCGTGCGGGTGGATGAGAGGTGGGGGCCAAGTCTCACATTCTGGGGTCGGTCCGTTAGGAAGTCCCTTAGGAAGTCCCTTATCCAGGCGTTTGTGAGAGGGGGGAGGCCAAGAGTGTCCAGTTTATTGCAGAGTCTGTCCGGGATTATTGTATTGAAGACAGAACTATAATCCACAGAGAGCATCCGGACGTAGCTCTGCTGCTGCTCCAGGTGGTTCAGAGCAGAGTGGAGAGCAACAGCGATGGCGTCCTCTGTGGATCTGTTCGCCCGGTATGCGAACTGGTGGGGGTCAAAGTCTGGAGGGATATGGTCCTTGATGTGCTGGAGAACCAGTCTCTCGAAGCACTTCATGATTACCGGAGTGTGGGCCACTGGTCGGTAATCATTCAGGCTGGTGATGGGAGACTTCTTCGGCACCGGGATTATTGTAGATGACTTCAGGCAGGATGGGATGACTGCCTGAGCCAGGGAGAGGTTGAAGATCCTGGTGAGGGGGGAGCGAGCTGGTGAGCGCACGCCCTGAGCACCTTTCCAGGTACTCCGTCTGGTCCGGCAGCCTTCCTGGGGTTCACAGCCAGGAGCACTCGTCTGACACTGTGCTCCTGTACAGTGAGTGGAGTGGTGCCGGAGCCCGGTGGGGGCGGGGGCAGGGTTGGAGCAGATGAGTGTCGCTGGGGGGTATCGAAACGGGCAAAGAAACAGTTAAGCTCCTCTGCCAGGGTCGCACTCTGATCCGCTGTTGTCACATTGCAGCCTCTGTAGTTCGTGATGTCATGAATGCCCCGCCACACCTCCCGTGAGTTATTGCTGGACAGATGGGACTCTATGCACCTCCTGCAATCCATGTGAGGCTCAACTCAGTGACGTGCCTCAACTGGCTGCTGATAACAGCAAGTCTGTTCTCAGTATTTGAACGGCAAATGTGAAAATTCAGCGATTTTGAATAAAAATAATCTAAAACTGGTGAAGTAAATGGAAAATAACTTTATAGTATAATCACTGGATACATATAACAATTTAATAATTTTTTTTTCTTTTTACATTTTTTTTCTTTCCATGATGGCACGTGAGGCCCCGCCTCACCTGCCTCCCCTGACTGCACGGCACAGGTACAGAACAATCAAATTCCGGAGGGCCCGCCTCTGTCTTATCCCTGCAGCTATAGCCGCCCTAAACAGCAGGCCCGGCCGACCTGTCTGACAAGCCTGTAAATGTGTTGGTTATGTATGATGTCTTTTTTAAATTTTTGTTCGTGATGTGTAATGTCTATTGTTTAAATGTACGGCAGTGAAAATGAATTTCCCCAACGGGGACCAATAAATCTAAATCAAAATCACCCGCCTTCCGCCCGAATGCAGCTGAGATAGGTTCCAGCACCCCCCGTGACCCCAAAAGAGACAAGCGGTAGAAAATGGATGGATGGAAATATATCAAGTACAGTACATTCAATAACAGTAATTAGGGATGGGCACCAATATACAGTTCCATAATAGCAGCAAAGTAATTGGTAGTTACAGACAGACCGATGTTTTTATGTAAGTATGGAATGGATGCATGTGCATTGAACCACGGTCAAATAAGGTGAATGGTTCCCCGAGGCTAAATTTTTGACACCATTCTTTAAAATGTTTATGTGCTGCCTGTTGGGGACATCATCAGGGGACACGGCATCAGTTTTCACGGTTACAGTACGCTGATGACCAATAAATACCCTTTTTAACTGCATTTTAGACATCAACTCCCTGATGGCAGTGGATTTCCTACAGCTCAGCAAGGACAAAACACAGGTTTTAGTTATAGGTAGTAATTTATGTATCTCCAAAAGAGGGAGGCCATGGAGGGCCTGCCGTGGTGCAGAACTTGCCGCCCCAAAAAGGTGTCATTTAGGAATGTGCAAAAAGCTGAATGACTAGGAAAAAAAGTTAGGGTTAATTTTCTTTGTTTTAGTACAAAACTAGAATATTTTTTAAAATAAAACAACATGCAAGTTAAGGAAAAACATTTGCAAGAGTGGGAAAAACAACATTTCGACACTTTGCATGTAAAGTGAATACATTTTAGAAAGAAAGTTGTATTTGAGAATTTTTAATGTAAGTTTGAAAATAAAAATAAAAATATACAAGGACAGGAAAAAAAATACAATACAAAAATGGTTAGGTTTAAGAAAGTGTACAACAATGACAAATTTCAAACCTAATTTGTTTGAATAAATAGTTCCATCTTATGTAGGAAAAATGTTGAGGTTCGCATTTTAAAAAGTTTATAAAGATGAAGGGGTTAGCGTAATTCAAACGATGATTTAATGAATGAAAACAATACAATAATAAAACTACTATAAAAACAAATGGATTTAGAAAATATATGATGATCGGATGAACTTTTGAACTGTTCTGAGCTTTTATGTTGTGATTATCTACGGGTTGCGGCGCATCTTCATGTTTCGAAATTTTGCGTCTTTGAGGCTAGCAGTTAGCATTTGGAGTAGGTGTAATTTCATTTATAAAACAGTTTGTTAAGTAGGCTGACCATATTGTGAAATCCCAAAAAGAGGACACACATATGCGTAGGGATGATGTTTGATAAGGAATTATCGAGTTCGAGCCTATTATCGAATCCTCTTATCGAACCGATTCCTTATCAATTCTCTTATCGAGTCCAGATAGGTTGTTGTATATGGAAAAAAACACACAATTTTTGGTTTAACAAAAGCTCACTTTTGTTATATAATTAAAAAAAAAAAAATCTAATAAATAAATAAATATTGACTGTTACCCACCTAAAAAAATAAAATAAAATAAATAAATATTGACTGTTGTTACCCAAAGTATATTAAGTGGGATTTTTCAGAGAAACAAATATATACAGTAACACAAAAACAACCTGTCTCTATGATTACTATAGGTGTATAAATAATAATATAGTGTTAAATAAAATCAGTCCCTTGGGCACAAAACTGAAAATAATACAGCTCTCCAAAAAGTGCACTTCTGCTGCTATTTGACATAACTGTTTGTTATGATGCTTTGACATTTTTGCACTTTATTTCTTTATTGAAGAGAAAAGTTGTTTGCAAATGTGGTTACAATGCTAAAAAATGAAAAGTTAAAGCTAAAAAAAGAAATACACTTTATAGAGTTAACATTATTTCTTTATATGGGGAAAAATGTTATGAGCTAGAGCAGGGGTCGGCAACCTTTACCACTCAAAGAGCCATTTTGGCAAGTTTCACAAATTAAAGAAAATAATGGGAGCCACAAAAAAAATTTTTTAATTTAAAATGAAAAACACCGCATACAAAGCTTAAATTGCTTTGTGCTATGTTAACCAGGGGTCTCAGACACACGCACCGGCACGCACTTTAATATGGAAATTTGATGTTAGTGCGGGCCACGAGTTTTGAATGAATGGCGCTTGATAGCGTCATACTTGCCAACCCTCTCATTATTTCCGGGAGACTCCCGAATATCAGGAGGTGATGGCACTGCTTTTGGCGCCCTCTACAGCCTGCCCAAACAGTGTACCTGCTCGACCACACGTAGAATGCAGCTTCAGCTTGCTCACGCAAGTGACAGCAAGGCGTACTAGGTCAGCAGCCACACAGCTTACACTGACGGTAGCCGTATAAAACAACTTTAACACTGTTACGTTACAAATATGCGCCACACTTTGAACCCACACCAAAAAAGAATGACAAACACATTTCTAGAGAACATCTGCACTGTAACACAACATAAACACAACACAACAAATACCCAGAATCCCATGCAGCACTAACTCTTCCGCTCAACCGATGCACGGTGAAGGGGGGGTGTATAATCTAGACCGGAAGCGTTAGGGCTGCATGGGATTCTGGGTATTGGTTGTGTTGTGTTTATGTTGTGTTACGGTGGGATGTTCTCCAGAAATGTGTTTTTCATTCTTTTTTGGTGTGGGTTTACAGTGTGGCGCATATTTGTAACGTAACAGTGTTAAAGTTGTTTTATACGGTACGGCTACCGTCAGTGTAAGCCAGGGGTGGGCAATTAATTTTCACCGGGGGCCGCATAAGCAACCCGAGCACTGCTGGAGGGCCACACGACAATATTTCAATTAAATTTTGCTCAATATTATTTTTGATATACCATAAGATAAATAATAATGATGATAATAATTAATAATAATAATAATAATAATTTCATTTAACCTAACTTAACTTTATACAAAAGCAGATTGCTTTTTAAGGTCACTTTATCCTGCATTATCCAACATTTTTCCCCATCAGATTTGGACAACCATCTGTTGTTAAAAATAGTTTTTAATCATATCTATTCTATATTGTTTTTTATATTGGTTTTATATGTAATTGTTTTTTCTTTTTATTCAGTCATTGGTGGAGCTAAGGATAATATTTGAATATTGTTTGTAATATTGTTGTGCAGCACTTTGGAAACATTTTGTTGTTTAAATGTGCTATATAAATAAAGTGGATTGGATTGTCACACCTGCCAGCGTGTCCCAACACGCATTTACCTCTGTGAACAAGTCATTACCTGTGGTTGTCTCTTTAATTGACTGCATCAGAGCTCTCATCCAAAGTTAGCGAAAAACAGTCCTGTCTCCGGGCATTATCAGCGCAACAAAGTCCAATAAGCACTCCTTAATAAACTCTCCGTCAGAAAACGCCTTACTTTTTCTGGCGCTTTTGTGAGAAATGACGAAACTTGTCCTGACGGCTGCATCTCTGGGGGTGTGAAATATGGCACAAAGTCCTTGTTGGGTTTGCAGTTTTACCATCAACGCATCAGCCTCCCTTGCGCGCGCTTCATCAGACACATCCCGGTATTTTCCCTCGTGTTTCTTCGTGTAGTGGCGAATAAAATGATATTTAAACACAGCAACCTGTGTACCACACATTAAGCACACGGCTTTACCATTAATTTATGTAAAGAAATACTTGGCAGTCCATGCCTTGTTGGAAACACGCCATTCCTCATCAACTTTTCTTTTTTTAGCGTCTCATCACTTGTCTCTATGCACCTTCACTCACAGGTTCCCTCCGGACATACGGCATAAATAACACATTTCAAAATAAAAGCAGCACAGTTGTATTGCGCGCACGACATAGATGTTTTTTAAACTTTATTTTGTAATTTGTAATTGCGCCGTTCAATTCACTCACAATCGCACACGCGCATACGTCCACACGGAAGTAATACAAATAACGCTTTTCAAAACAAAAGCAGCACCGTTGTATTGCACACTCGACATAGATACTTTTTTAAATTTATTTTGTAATTTATGATTGGCCTCACGCGGGCCGGACAGGGATGCGCAAAGGGCCGGATGCGGCCCGCGGGCCGTACAATGCCCAGGTCTGGTGTAAGCTGTGTGGCTGATGACTAACTATGCTTTGCTGTCTCCTACGTGTGCAGGTAAAAGCTACATACAACATGTGGCCGGGCTGGCACGCTGTTTGTAAATGCTATAGGGGACAATTATTGTAGTGCAATTAGGGCACGCCCTTAATTTAGTAATTACAGTGAAAATAGGATTATATTTGCCCTGGGAGTTATCTAGGAGAGTCACTGAGATCCATGAGTCTCCTGGTAAAATCGGGGGGGTCGCAAGTATGCAGCTGAGCCGCATCAGAGTGGTCAAAGAGCCGCATGCGGCTCCGGAGCCGCGGGTTGCCGACCCCTGTTCTAGTGTCATTTATTAGGAATCTTCATTTATAAATATTAATCATTAAATGCTGTTAGTATATTAAATAAATACTAATAAAAATATATTTTTTACAAGCAGGAAGTTGCAGGAATGTACACATGATCCCCTGCTTACATCTCATTGTGCAACATGTGAATGTTTTAATGGGAACTAAATGCAATGTCTGAAAGGGGTACAAATGATTTCCAAAGCAGGACCTCCACCCAGACAAACAATACAAGTACACAGTTCATGAAAAACAATATTTGTTGTTATTGTCATTGTAAGTGGGCCTAAACACTTCTATTACAAATGGAAATGACTGCTGTAATTTGATTATAATAATAAGAGAATGTTGTCTGTCTATCTGTGTTGGCCCTGCGATGAGGTGGCGACTTGTCCAGGGTGTACCCCACCTTCCGCCTAAATGCAGCTGAGATAGGCTCCAGCGACCCCGAAAGGGACAAGCGGTAAAAAATGGATGGATGGATGGAGATTAAAGTTGTTATTTAGTCAGGTTTGGGCCAGGTGTGCTGCTGGTGTAGCCACAGTGTGCACGTCTGATGTTGCTCACATGGCCTCCACTCAATGCTCAGGGACTTTTTGCGTTTGCTCACACATGAAAAATTACAGGGAACATTGACTGACAGAGTGTGTACCTTCAGTGCTGAATGATGAGCAGAGGCAGAGTTAATCCTTAAAGGCCTACTGAAACCCACTACTACCGACCACGCAGTCTGATAGTTTATATATCAATGATGAAATCTTAACATTATAACACATGCCAATACGGCCGGGTTAACTTATAAAGTGACATTTTAAATTTGCCGCTAAACTTCCGGTTCGAAGCGCCTCTGAGGATGACGTATGCGCGTGACGTAGCCCGGGGAACACGGGTATGCCTTCCACATTGAAGCCAATACGAAAAAGCTCTGTTTTCATTTCATAATTCCACAGTATTCTGGACATCTGTGTTCGTGAATCTGTTGCAATCATGTTCATTGCATTATGGAGAAAGAAGCTGAGCAAGCAAAGAAGAAAGTTGTCGGTGCGAAATGGACGTATTTTTCGAACGAAGTCAGCAACAACAGTACACAGCCGGCGCTTCTTTGTTTACATTCCCGAAAGATGCAGTCAAGATGGAAGAACTCGGATAACAGAGACTCTAACCAGGAGGACTTTTGACTTCGGTACACAGATGCCTGTAGAGAACTGGGACAACACAGACTCTTACCAGGATTACTTTGATTTGGATGACAAAGATGCAGACGTGCTACTGTGAGTATGCAGCTTTGGCTTCTAAACATTTGATGCTTGACCGTATGCTCGCAACTTTTTTTTGCGTATGTACGTAACTTTTTTAAAATATATAAGCTTTATGAACCTTGGGTTAGGTGAACGGTCTTTTGGGCTGAGTGATTGTGTGTGTTGATCAGGTGTTTGAATTGTATTGGCGTGTTCTATGGAGCTAGGAGCTAGCATAGGAGCTAGGAGTTAGCATAACAAAGACCTAGGTGTTTTTATGCAGGATTAATTTGTGTCATATTAAATATAAGCCTGGTTGTGTTGTGGCTAATAGAGTAAATATATGTCTTGTGTTTATTTACTGTTTTAGTCATTCCCAGCTGAATACCAGGTACCGTGAGTATGCAGCCTTGGCTGCTAAACATTTGATAGCTTGACCGTACGTTCGCGTCACGTACGTAACTTTTTAAAAATATATGAGCTTTATGAACCTTGGGTTAGGTGAACGGTCTTTTGGGCTGAGTGATTGTGTGTGTTGATCAGGTGTTTGAATTGTATTGGCGTGTTCTATGGAGCTAGGAGCTAGCATAGGAGCTAGCATAACAAACACGTAGGTGTTTTTATGCAGGATTAATTTGTGGCATATTAAATATAAGCCTGGTTGTGTTGTGGCTAATAGAGTATATATATGTCTTGTGTTTATTTACTGTTGTAGTCATTCCCAGCTGAATATCAGGTACCGTGAGTATGCAGCCTTGGCTGCTAAACATTTGATAGCTTGACCGTATGTGCGCGTCACGTACGTAACTTTTTAAAAATATATAAGCTTTATGAACCTTGGGTTAGGTGAACGGTCTTTTGGGCTGAGTGATTGTGTGTGTTGATCAGGTGTTTGAATTGTATTGGCGTGTTCTATGAAGCTAGGAGCTAGCAGAGGAGCTAGGAGCTAGCATAACAAACACGTAGGTGTTTTTATGCAGGATTAATTTGTGGCATATTAAATATAAGCCTGGCTGTGTTGTGGCTAATAGAGTATATATATGTCTTGTGTTTATTTACTGTTATAGTCATTCCCAGCTGAATATCAGGTCACCCCCGGCTCTCACAGCATCTTCCCTATCTGAATAGCTTCAACTCCCCACTAGTCCTTCACTTGCACTTTACTCATCCACAAATCTTTCATCCTCGCTCAAATTAATGGGGAAATTGTCGCTTTCTCGGTCCGAATCTCTCTCACTTCATGCGGCCATCATTGTAAACAATAGGGAACTTTGCGTATATGTTCAATTAACTACGTCACGCTACTTCCGGTAGGGGCAAGCCTTTTTTTTATCAGATACCAAAAGTTGCAATCTTTATCGTCGTTGTTCTATACTAAATCCTTTCAGCAAAAATATGGCAATATCGCGAAATGATCAAGTATGACACATAGAATAGATCTGCTATCCCCGTTTAAATAAAAAAAATTCATTTCAGTAGGCCTTTAAGTGGTGGTGGTGGAGGGAAAGTAGCATTGGAGTCTCTGTCTCTCTTTACTAGCTTCGTCGAAGCATGTTGCTTATGTAGCTTGTTTCAGCACATTTGAATTGCTGTTTTGGGTAGTAGATGGGATCTTTGATCCAAAGCACAATTTACATTTAACTAAAATGTTATTTTCTTTGTGCTCGACAAAAGGAAAGTAGTGAAAATATCTCCATGTAACAAACTCGACTGCAGCTCCGCCATGATCAGACACGCCCCCCTCTCTCTCTTCCATCCCCTCGCACACACACAAAGAGCGTACGTCTCTCTGGGAGGAGGGGGCGTAATGTTGTAACAAATAATATTTCTATTAAATAGGCTTTACTTTGCATTTTAATTAACGTGGGATTATTTTTTGTATTTAAAAATAATAGTACCAACTTTTTTTTTTTTTTTCTCCAACATTTGTGGCACTGGCGTGGCGCCCCCTGATGGACGGCGCCCTTAGCATTTGCCTATACGGCCTATGCCACGGGCCGGCCCTGCTCGAACTTGCTTTATAAATAATATATTTATTTAAATAAAACATTTGTTCTCCTCTGTTGACAGCAGTGTTGGCGCTAGGAATTTTCAAAATGGGGTCCCAGAGACCCCATCAAGTCATAAAAATGGGGTCCCACAGTAAATTTTTGGGGTCCCACTTTTTTGTAAGCATTTTGAAAACAAAGGGTAAATGTATGCATTATCCTGTTATATCTCACATTCTATATAGTGATTTGGAAACATGTTGTCATAAACGTTACTTCATTCATTAAAAGAAATAATAAAAAAAGAAAACAAATTTGTATACATACTGTATGTAAATGTATTCAGTTATAAACATTCATTCACTTTCTTCTTTCCTTCATGGATCTAAACTTAACGCTGCTGGTAGTTTTTTCTATGTTTTTATTTAATAAGTTGTAGGTGTATTTATTTCAGTATAAAAGTGTAAAAAGTGTTTTGCTTTGGTCATGAAATGATGATAATGGTGTGCCAGGACATACATACATTTTATATTTAACGCTTAAATCTCTGGAGTCTACATCAACTTTTAGGTTTTTTTATGTTGTTTTTATGTTGTTTTTTTGTTTCTTTGTTTTTCGCCCTTTTTTGTCAAACAAAGCTATGTTTTTAATGGCAAACACACAATATATGCAAAATCTTCCACCAAAAATATGTTTCAAAGTGAAATATTTGATGTGAAGTAATCGGAACCTTGGATAGGTCAATAATTCATAATAACATTGATTTTGATTCAATATTATGTTTTGAGCGATGACAGTTTGAAAGAAAAAAAAACAGCTTTGTTTTATTAGTCAACATTGCAACTTTTTCTAAATTACATTTCACCTTTAAGCTTTTTTATTTCACTTTTGTTATGTTTTTGTTTATTTTAATAGTATTTTTAGAATGTGCCATGGGCCTTTAAAACATTAGCTGTGGGCCACAAATGGCCTCCGGGGCATACTTTTGACACCCCTGCTATAGATAATAAAAAATTAAATCTGATAAATCAATGGATAAAAAGCAGAGCCTGGCGACGCATGCATGTTTATCATAACGCACAGTCACCATCTGTGCTTCAGTAAACAATGACGGTGATGACGTCACTGTCAGCGATGCTAACTTGTCATCCACTTCTTCAAGAGACTCCTTTTGAACACTCCTCGCACATTAACACTTCAAAAGGGAAACAATTGTCACGTTTTTTGACCTGCAAAGTATGTTTTTGGGGTGGAGGAGTCTGCTCGGGTGCTGGTTAGCTTGAAGCTAACAGCTAATCTGTCTCCATCCTTGAACGATGTGCATCCAGCGGGAGATAAAACTGAAGTTTCCATGGACTCACAAAGACTAAAATATCTCATTTACTGGAGTTAAAAATGTTGACTTTACACTCACCTTAGTGTTTACCATGAAGTCTTTATTTTGACAGCCCCTCGCGGTAAACTTGTCCGAGTGCAAACTGAGGCAGTAGTTGTCATTAATAAAACTTTTGGCGAATCAAAATAAAAACGCAATAAACTGGGACGGAAATTGACCCGGCAAATATAAACAAAACAAAACACTGGCGGAAAGCAATAATCGATAGAATAAAAAAAAAACAAGCAAACCGGGTGTCTTGTCTGTCTCTCCACTCCCTTTACCATGAATTGATTAATGTGGACCCCGACTTAAACAAGTCGAAAAACTTATTCGGGTGTTACCATTTAGTTGTCATTTGTACGGAATATGTATTGTACTGTACAATCTACTAATAAAAGTTTCAATCAATCAATCAATCAATCAATCAATCAATCCCTCGCTCGCTCTCTCTGTCTCTGCCCCTCCCTCACGAATGTTGCTGCGTGCGCACACCTTCACAATTAGTTTTGTTTTTAACCCCTTCTTAATCCTGAACGTACATTGAAAATACACGCAACCCTAACTCAAAATGCCGGACATTTGAGGCATTTAAGAAATTTCGATCCAAACGTGTTGAACGGGTAAGAATATTCTGAATGGCTTGTTTACTGGAGCATTTTTATTCCAGCTGGGCTTTTAATCCGATTAAATGTGTTCATGTGCGCATAGCTTGAGACATTAACAAAACAGCCTTTGGTAATAAAAAGTGGTTAGAGCTAACTTAAAAATGGCTTTAAAAAAGTAGAAAAACACAAATATTCAGTCTAAGCCTGGGCCCCTGGAGAGGGGTTCCAGACTGAAGCCAAGGAAAAAACAAGTCATAGCCATAGCACACATAAACATGTATTTAAGAGGGAAACATCAAAGAATACAAAGGACATTAAAGACATTAAAAGAGCAGAGCTGATGCAACCAGCTGCCACTCCAGCAGTGCCATTTCTACATACAGCTACAAAAGTAAAACAACAAAAAAACTAAATTTAATTAACCAATAATACATATTGCGCACACACGATTGCACCATGCATAGACAAGCAACCAAACAAAAACATAATTTCAACACCCATATGCTATGCGGTGGCCATCGTTTGCTGGGGTGGGGTGAGCATGGCCAGAGACAGGAGGGGACCCAACAAAGCAACCAAGAGAGCCGACTCCACCCTAGGCCGCCCACTAACTCTCGGCCAGTGTCCAGTCTGCATGGATGAGCGAGGATGCGTCTAAGGCATGGGTGTCCAAAGTGCGACCCGGGGGCCATTTGCGGCCCGCAGCTAATTGTTTACCGGCCCGCCACACATTCTGGAAATGCTATTGCAAAAATAAAAAAGAACATTAAAAAAAGTGGAATGAGGTGAAATCTAACGAGAAAAAGTTGCAACGTTGACACAAAGCTGCCGTACAGGCTGTTTTTTTTCTTTTGTCTTTCTTTTTCTTTTTTTGCCATTGCTCAAAAAAAAAAATTATTACAAAAAATCCATGTTATAATGAATTATTTTCAAGGCTCCAATTACTTCAAATATTTAACTTTAAAATGTTTTATGTGGTAAATATTGCATATATTGTGTAGTTGCCATATAAAAACATCAAAGTTTTCTTTGACAAAAGCGCATAAAACAAACAAAATAATAGTTCAAACGTAAAATCGACAGATATATCTGAAGTTGATCTCGTAACTTAAGTGTTGAAAGTAAAAGAAAAACCTAATAAAAATGTATCACTTTATGAGTGGGGCACCTTTTGGATCCCAAATATATTTAGTGGTATTTTATTTATCTTTTCACTGTGATTACTCAAAAATATTAAAGAGTTGAAATCAATGGTGTCCTGCATTATTGATATTTTAGGGCTGTAATTACTAAATACTGCATATTTCAGTTTTACTATAAAAAAACAAAGGGTTTTTTTGACAGAAAAGCCATAAAACCTTATTTTTTAAATGTTTTATTACTTTATATCAACTTGAAGTTACTATAGAGATTTACTGTAAGTGTTAAATAAAAAAATAAAAAAATAAAAATTCACTTATTTTTAACATTTTAATGCTTGAGACCCTTTATGGTCCCCGGGACCCCTAAAGCTAAAATCAATTTTTAAAAATCCATATATTTTGTTATGGTTTGAAAATGAAAAATATCAAAAAGGCCCCCACAAGCTTTAATTTTTCCGTGTGCGGCCCTCAGTGAAAAAAGTTTGGACACCCCTGGTCCAAGGAGACCGAGGTGTCTGATACCTGCTCATTCAGCCAAGACACTGGGAAGCCCGTCCGTCCCGGTGCTCAGCGCCAACTCCGCAGCCCTGTCTCTTCATCCGCATCTCCTCCAGTCTCTCCATATGGACTCTGGTGTGGCAGAGACCCAACAGCTGGTCTCCACTTGGTCTACAATCAAGATGACGCCTTACACACTATAAAAATGACAAAATTAAAAATGGCGTATACGTCCGGTTATAGGTCATAATCATTATGATGTATTGACAACAAATCAGATTTATTAATAAAAACTACAAAAATAGAATGGCTGCTGGATATGACATATGCTTCCGGGTTCCGGTTTAGGGTAAAAAAAACACCCAAAATTGGTGGTATGTATAAGCCACGCCCCCATGAACTTTTGACCCCACAGAATCCTCCGCGGGCGACCCCTATCACCCCCATCTTTTGGATATACATATTACCACTAAAGGTCCTGAAATCAGAACTCTTCAATTATTACAAAACTCAGCTGCACGTGTGCTGACAAGGAGCACATTACACCAGTTTTAAAGTCGCTGCATTGTCTCCATGCCCACTTCAGGGTAGATATTAAAGTTCTATTATTAGTTTTTAAATGTCTTAATGGCTTTGCACCTTCTTATCTATCTGACCTGCTTTTACTGTATCAACCCGCGTAGATCCTGACATTCTATGGCACCAAACATTTATCTTTACCAGTGTACCCCGCCTTCCACCCGAATGTAGCTGAGATAGGCTTCGGCACCCCCCGCAACCCCGAACGGGACAAGCGGTAGAAAATGGATGGATGGATGGAAATACTAGAACAAAGACGAGCGGTGAGGCGCCATTTAGCCAACTGTGGCGCCCACCTGCAGTACAGCCTGCCAAAGAGCCCCTCAGCACTAAAGAGACCATTGATATTTTACAAAAAAGGTTAAAGACACACCTTTTTAATCAGGCTTTTTACTGATCATGTCAAACTCTTCTTAGGTTCTCCATTTTTATTGTGTTATTTTCTATTTTAAATATTGCTATAGTAATATTACTAATATTAATATTACTGTTCCTTTTCTCTTGTAACAGTGCAATCACACCAAAAAGGCTACACTACAATTATTCCTCTGCTTCCTCTGCATCCTCTGTGTTTTGATGCTGAGTCTTCATTACGACTGGCTGAGGGAATCCTCGTTTTCAGCTGCTTCCTCCTCCAAAAACTCCAAGCAACACAATGTAACCATCCTGCAGTGGCACTGGCCCTATGAAAACGTTTTGAATTTCAGCCAGGACATCTGCTGGAAACACTTTGGCATCCCAAACTGCAGGGTCGTGACACAGAGGTCCTTGTTTTCAGAGGCGGACGTGGTGGTGTTCTTTAACCGAGAGCTTAGTATTAACAAGGAGAAACTGCCCCTAGAGCTTCCCAGACCGCCAGGCCAGAGATGGGCTTGGATGACCATGGAGGCGTCTGTGCGCAACGGAGACCGGAGACGATTTGCAGGTTTGTTCAACCTCACTGTGCACTTCAGGAGGGACGCAGATGTTAGCATACCATACGGTGGACTTCTACCACAGGATTCTAAAAATCCAATGGAAAACATCCAATGGAATAAAACAGATCTGGTCTGCTGGGTGGTCAGCAACTACAAAGAGTCCTACAAAAGAAGCCAAGTGTACAAAGAACTCAGCGCTGTCGTCCCCGTGAAGGTCTACGGACGGTGGGCAAATGTTCCTCTTGCGGCCAAAAACCTTCTTCCCACCCTATCTCGCTGCTATTTCTATTTAGCCTTCGAGAACACCATCGCCAAAGATTACATCTCCGAGAAGCTGTGGAGGAATTCTTACCAATCTGGGGCGGTTCCGGTCGTCCTGGGAGCATCTGTGCAAGATTACGAGGCTGTGGCGCCGCCTCACTCGTTCATCCACGTTGACCAGTTTGCGTCGGTGAAAGAGCTTGGCAAGTATCTGCAGCAGCTGGCGGGCGACGTCAATCACTATCGCGAGTATCTGCAATGGAGGAGAGAGTGGAAGGTGGAATTGCACAACAACTTGAAGTGGAGACTGTGTCAGATCTGTTTGCGGTATCCCAGCTTCCCTCCGTACAAGGTCTACGATGACCTGGAGGCCTGGGATAATGCTGTGTAGGAGGGAGGGAGGGAGGGAGGGAGAGAGAGACCTGCTGCAATGTTTAGTCAGTCAGATTATACCTCCTTTAAATACAACAACTTTGCATTTGTGGAATTAGAACAACAAGTGTGTCTGTTTTCTGCTGTAAATTGTGAACTTGTATTTAGTTTCCGTGTTTTGGTTTGTTAACTGTGAAAAATTAGAACACAACACACATATGTATATCATAACATCATATATATAACAACACATGGATCTCACTGGATTTAACTCAACTCTAAATAAGCAAAAAAAACTACAGGATGACAGGTAATGAAATATACAATATTATTGGGCCAAAAAATAAATAGACATCTCTAATCAAAGCTAAAGACACCACTGATACAGCTTTCAAAACTCTGATACCAATGATAATGATGTATTTTTCTTTATGGCATTGATGCACATGTGAATGTTTGATGTGTTTGATTCCTTATATTATGTGACGTGCATAAAATATATTAGAGAGAAATGTTAGAGTTAAGTCATCTGATGCGGATGCAATGGACAAAAGTACAAGAATGGAATTATAATGAGTAAAGACCGTAGAGACCACTGGTATGTAATTACTATTGTTGGTCCTAAGATACAGTTGGATATAAATACTATGTATATATTGATGGATTTTTACAAAGTATTAAATGGTTACTGCGAGTAGTGTTTGATGCTATCCCTCTTTGATTTAAAGAAAAACTGCATTTTCTTTTAAAATGTTGCCTATCATTCACAATCCGTATGTATCACAAACACACATGTTTTTCTTTTTTTTTAATGGATTCTAACTATTAAATAAACAGGTGTAAAAGTCAGCTTACAATGGAGCCTATTGGAGGCGATTCTAAAGATTGGTTCAAAGTGAAGTTGGAAATATTCGTAAATTTTGGAAGTTGTATCCTCAATACTTTGTCACTATATTTATTGTACAATAACTGAAGTACACATTTCTACAAATGTCTTATATTTTCAGAATATTGAGGAATGTTTATTCCTCTCCCCAAATGTGTCACTATCGAAACAGCAATAAATTACAAATAAAAACTATTATGCTAACCTGTTACTATGGTTACTTCCCTTGTGTAGAGATTATTTTTAAATAATTGATGTTTTTCACAATAAAATCCATAAAAATGATTTTTTTCAACAATATTTCTTACTTCAATACACGCAATCTTTTTTTCTGAAATGCAAACTAAAATTGACTTCAGAGTTAATGATTTATGAAATTGATAATAGACTTAACCAATCGGTATAATATTTTAATTGATAACTCAATACACTTGTCTTTTCTTTGTGAACGCAGAGTGTTACGGTAGTGACTGCACATGTTTCTGTAGTGACCACTATTTTGTTTGCAAGGTTGTATCATAATCCCTCAAATTCATTGCTTGATATTAACTTATTCATGCTTGATGTTGGATATATTACAAACGCTTGTTTTGTGGTCAATAAAATAATTTTTTTTTGGAATAAACTTAATATCAGTTGAAAATAAGTACCCACATGGGTTCAGTCTTCAGTGGCAGCACAGTGGGTAGCGCTCGTGCCTCACAGCGAGAAGGTCCTGGGTTCCATCCCCAAGCTCGGGGTCTTTCTGCGTGGAGTTTGCATGTTCTCCCTGTGACTGTGTGTACTTTGGGCTTCCTCCCACCTCCAAAGACATGCACCTGGGAATAGGCGTATTGACAACATTAAATTGTCCCTAGCGTGTGAACGTGGGGGTCCCACCCTCCTGTCTGTTTCAGTTTAAAACCTATCTTGAGAGCTGTTTATTGAGAACAATGAAGGGGTTTGTCGAACCTGGGTGTGGAAAACGTGCGTGTTTGTGGATTTTATCAATGGTGTCTGAGCATTCTAACTGTGACAGGGCCAAGCTTCAATCGTCACAGGACCAAGAGTTGTAACTCCAGTGACAGCGGTAAATTTGAGAGTACTGTAAAATGACACAATATATATATTTTTGTGTTTAGTATATGTTTAATCCTGTTAATAAAATTAAAATTGCTCTGTTTTAAGAATCGGAATAGTCACAGCCTTCATGATTGAATGTAATCACGCTCCCCATTGTTGGATGATGCTGAGACAACTGATTATACAATGACATCGCAATGTCAAATCAGTTTCTACCTAACACTGCTTACTATCTTAAAGAAAATGTTGAAACACTGTTTTATGTGCTCCATTTAATCTTGCTTTATATCACAGTCAAATTAAGGAAGTTAAAAATAAGTATTTATTTGTTTTTAACATATATCTTGATTTTAAATACCACCAACAGAGTAAATATTTTTACCAACATTAAAATATAATATGCAACAATAGCTTAGACAATACTACAAATAATACTAAAGGCATGTCGTTGATTGTATGGTTGAGTTGAGGTTTAAGCCACTCAAGCAGTTAAAAAATATGAACAATTAGTTTCATATGAATGGTAAATGTTTAAAGCTAATAATGCCAAAGTTTTTCAAATCTTCCCATACTAATTTTTAAACTTTAAAATGTCTACTCTTTATCATTGTAAGATTTTCAGGAAAATACATCAATACAATCTTTTTCTAATGTTCACATGTTTAATCTCCAACACCCAACATGACCCCGAGAGGGACAAGCGGTAGAAATTGGATGGCTGGATATTGTACTACAATACAACAAAATTAAATTGAATGAATAGCTGCAAGTCAACTTTAGCTTCTTGATTTTTAAGTGTTTCGTGTAGTGAGAATTTTTTGGTGCTTTTAGACTACCAACCATCCCCATGCTTTTACCATTGCTTTTTCCTAAGTCTAACCTTGTTTATGTGTATGTGTTCTTCACAAGCAGATAATAGTTTCTTGTTTGTTAGTATTTTCGAATGGCCGTTTTTCAAAACTAACAGACATAATAATGCAAAATATATTTGTATGTGTATCTCATTTTCCTAGTTTAATGATTGGTATTACAATTGTACACCATGCACATGTGTGCATTAGTACACATCATGGAAAAGCAGGGTCTTCCTACTGCATTTGTACATCTATTCATTAAAGTCATGTTAAATCAGAGCAAAACCTGTTCACCCAATTACTTTTTTAATCTTTTTTTCTGTTTCCATCCATCCATCCATTTTCTACCGCTTGTCCCACTGTTTCTTTTTCATTCAATACTCAGTTTTTCAGTATTTATAGAAGTTTTTTTTCAAATCCTATTCAAAAAAATTTAAAATTCAAGATGGCTGTTGGCTAGATGCACTGGGTCACACAGCTCCAACAATCCATGAAAACGCTTGAATATAAGTTGACATCCATCCAGCAGAGCAACATCTTCATGTTTATGAGGAAGATAAACATCAAACTGCTGGATAATTTTTGTGATTTTGGACTTGTTGAAGACTTTTTGATGACATGTGCTTCAATGCACTGACACACTATCAATACTGGATTGCCTGGAATCTGATAATATTCTGAAAGATCACCGGAATTATGCGACTAAGAAGTTATCAGAAGAAATGGAAGAGGTGAAAAAGTCTCTGAATTTCATGTCAGAGGAACTGAGCAAAGTAGTAATACAGCAAATGGACCTTCTGGATTTAATTGATGAACTTAAGCCATACTTGCCAACCCTCCCGTTTTTAGCGGGAGACTCCCGGTATTCAGCGCCTCTCGATAACCTCCCGGCAGAAATTTTCTCCCGACAAACTCCCGGTATTCAGCCGGAGCTGGAGGCCACGCCCCCTCCAGCTCAATGCGGACCTGAGTGGGGACAGCCTGTTCTCACGTCCGCTTTCCCACAATATAAACAGCTTGCCTGCCCAATGACGTCATAACATCTATGGCTTTTAGAGAGTAGAGTGCACAACTGCGCACACAACAAGGAGACGAAGCAGAAGAACGAGGAAGTTACAGACATGGTGACGCCGTCGACGAGCAAGACGAAGAAACACGCTTGCAAGTTCCAAAACAAACGGAAACAAGAATTTCAGTTCATCCAGGACAGTCGAAAGGGAAGGGGTATGTTGCCTGTACATTTTGTAGAACAGACTTCTCCATTGAACACGGTGGCCGAAATGATATACTCATTCATGAACGGAGAAGTTAAACAGGACAATGCTGCCATCTACTGGATAGCCTCCAGAACACTGAAGTTCAAGTATTTATTTTATTTATATGTATAATAAAATATATATATATATATATATATATATATATACTGTATATATATATATATATATATATATATATACATATATATAAATATATATATATATATATATATGTGTATATATATATATATATAGCTAGAATTCACTGAAAGTCAAGTATTTCATACATATATATATATATATATACATATATATATATATATATATACATATATATATATATATATATATATATATATATATATATATATATATATATATATATATATATATATATATATATATATATATGAAATACTTGAGTTGGTGAATTCTAGCTGTAAATAAACTCCTCTTAACCACGCCCCCAACCACATACCCCGCCTCAACCACGCGCCCCGCCCCGCCCCGCCCCCCCATCCCCCCCCCCTCACCTCCCGATATCGGAGGTCTCAACTCAAGGTTGGCAAGTATGACTTAAGCAGCTAAAGGCAATAATCAAAGACAAGAAGATTGAAGAGCTTGAAAGAAGAGTGGACAATCTAAAGCAGTACTCGAGGATGGATTACCTGGTGATTTCTGGGTTTGAGACAAGCCACCGCTCCTATGCACGGATCACAGCAGGTGACAAGGAGGGAGAAGATGCACCAAGAGGTGAACTGCACACGCTTGAGCAGTAAGTCATCAACTTCTTCAACAACAAAAGGAATTCCTGTATGTGTGATGCCTTCACAATATGGGATATACTGTATATGTTTTTTGTCAATCACTTTTTATAGACAAAGGTTATAGCCGTTTTCCATCCATGTTAGTGTAAAGACAGAAATGAAGAGCAGAACTAATGTGTAGTGAAGTAGTTGCCCATAGGTCCCTTTTTAGGTGTGGGTATTTCCTCCCCCTCCCCTCAGAGGAAACTTGAGAAGCTTCAAGGATTGTTCGTGTCTTCACTCTTCTTAAACATTGCCTGTGTTTTCCAGGTTAGTAATGTTGCGAAATATCTCAAATGTAAACGTTTGGTAATTAAACACCCTACAATTCAAATGTAATATGGTTCAGCGACAGAGATTGATGTTTTAGTGCCTTTAGACTTTAATACCACAGTGTGTTAGCATCTAGCTAGCTCTTCTATACGTGTGGGTCAGTTGAGAGCAGTTAACCCTTTTAATGCCAACCGAAGAGCACTGCAGTGTGTATATATAGTTCTGTGTTGTAGAGAAATACTCTTCTATCTCTATCTCACACAAGGTCTTATTATTGTCTGTGTAAATATGTTATTGTTGTTTCTTATATTTGTAAATAGATAATGAACTGAGTGATGTGGATACATTTTGTTTGACTCCAAGTATACTTCCCAAGGACATTTCATGTCTAAAAGATACTTCCCCATTTGTAAAAGAGTCTATTACTCAAGATGTTTCTGTAACAACACTATATAGAAATGTGAATATACAGACGTATATACCATTATAATAGCTATTGTGCTATGGAGAAGATATGTTTTGAGAATGTAATATTGAATTTAGAGAATAATAATTATATTGTTATTGTGGATTATAGGAAATATATATAATGTGTAATAAAGAGAGGAAACTTGGGAAGCTTCAAGAATTGTCCGTGTCTTCACTCTTCTTAAACATTGCCTGTGTTTTCCAGGGGTTAGACTATGAACACAACCTTTTGTCTACTGAACTCACACGCCTGTGAGACCTGTAACAAATAGTGGGGGCTCGTCCGGGATCTCTAGTCCACTTAAGCGGAGGAGCTGATCCAGAGATATCAGAACCGTAAAACCAGGGTGACTGCAGCCTACAAGGGGACCAGCAGGTGTCCACAGTGAGCAGGATTCCAGCGTCACAGAGGGAGCCGTGCTGTTTAACCAGGGGCCACCAGCCATCCCGCGAGCACAACTGATTCAACAAGATCACGTTGTAAAACTACGAAACTCTCCAACATGACAGACGCGCGTAAGGAAATGGTGTGGAGTATCAAAAAGAACTTGTTTCAGCTCTCAAGTGCCAATCTTCACCAAGTAGCAAGGAGCATTGCAGCCGATGAACAAGAATTTGTCAAGACAAATGTAAGCAATGAGGAGGGTGCCATGGACTTTATCATCATCTATCTTCAGTCCCCCACCTTACTAGAACTGGAAGATGAAGGTATGGGAAATTTGTTGATGCTGAATGATTTAATCTGTCAGATGATTTCCTGTGTTGCTGCTGATTTACCTGTAAATGTAGACAGTGATGTTGTACATGTTTCGCCTAGCTCCACCCCACTCACTGTAACTACAGGCACTACATTACCATCATCATACCAACATTCCCACAACACAGTCACAAAGCTATATGCTAATAATGCTACTAACATGAGCTGTGACACAACTGCACAGTCAGTAGGAGAACTTAGAAGAGTGTATGACGAGTTAAGTGAAAGGCTTAAAACGGTATGAGGCTGAAGGTATTGCTCAACCCACTACACCTAACCTTGTAAGACCACAGCAGATGACTGAGAGGTTA
The DNA here is from genome assembly GCF_033978785.1 of Entelurus aequoreus. Taxonomy (NCBI): domain Eukaryota; kingdom Metazoa; phylum Chordata; class Actinopteri; order Syngnathiformes; family Syngnathidae; genus Entelurus; species Entelurus aequoreus. The sequence goes on from NC_084731.1 coordinate 33,822,272, forward strand.
GTTACCTTTAACGACCACCTATTTTCAAAGCTGAGAATTTTAAAGTACAAAAGTACATGGTGGACAAATTGCAGATCATACATCAGACATTAGCTACAACAATGTTTGCAAACAAATTAATGAAGGGGTTAAAGAGGGTTTTAGAGGGCCAGAAGTAGTTTTAAGGGTTGTTAAACCAGGCACTTTTCGAGACATGCTTGTAAATAAAGATGAAATTAGCATCCCTGAACTCAAGGGCTTCCTAAGGTCCCACCTAGGGGAAAACGCAACCACCGAAATGTTCCAGGAGCTAATGTGTGCTCGACAAACTGAACATGAGTCACCCCGACAGTTCCTTTATCGCATGATTGGGCTAAAACTAAAAATTTTATTTCAGTCAAGGCAGGCTGGCACAGACGTTTCTTATGACCCAAAGACAATCCAGGAAGTGTTCCTCCACACAATTTACCAGGGGTTTGGAGCCAAATATATTGACCTTCGGCAGAGACTGAGGCCCATCATTTCTAACCATCAAATAAGCGATGAAGAAATCCTCAGCCATGTCATGAAAATCATTAATGATGAAAATGAACACCTTCGTAGACTTGGTCAAACAACCCGTCAGAAAACAATACACGCTAACAGTGCCAAAGTGGACACAGAGGGCCATTGTTATGAACAAGGTAGAGATGCATCTGTAAATAGCACAAACACACAGACACTGGAGCAACTCTGTAACCAAGTTGCCAACCTGACACAACTGGTGACAACACTGATGGAACGGCAAGCTGTTAGCACCCATACCCCCGCAATGGTTTCAGGCCATCGTACCCCAATATCCATAGCACCTTTGGTTGGTAATAAAAGACTGTTGGATTGCCTAATAAGTGGCTATCCCGTGAGGGTCCTATTTGATTCAGGCTCCCACGTGAGCATAATTGATCGTGATTGGACAGACACACACATTCCTAACTATGCAGTAAGGCCACTTAAGGAACTTATTGAGGAGAACCTGGATGTTTATGTAGGTGTACACCTAATATTGTGCACATATTTCTTTATGTATCTCTAATAACCTGAGATCCTTCAAAATGTTTTCATCCAATCGCACCCAGGACCTTGGCCATAGGCTCGGCCAATCAATGACTTGCAAGCTGGTGGACTGGCGAATGGGAGGAGAGGAGAGGCGGGACAAGACAGAGGAGGGAAAAACACAGAAAAGAGACAGAAGATGGCGGCGCCCGAAGAGCTCCGAGGCTGACGAAGATTTTCGGTAATATAACAATAAATAACAGTTTAGCTCTTAGTTACCGCGTGTGTGACAGGGTAATCTGAGCTAAGGAACTGCTAAGGATTGAGTGGCGTGTGGAAGAGTGGAAGACTCCACGCTAACAACGCTGAGGATTCGTCCGCCATTATACCAGCAACAAGTACAGGTCGCGTAGTGCGAGGCACACGTCCTCGTTAAGTATAGGGAAAAGTGTTTTTACTGAAGTATATAACTAACCGTCGTCAACGTGGGGGCCTCTTCCCGTCAGAGAAGGACGACGCCAGCCTGTTGACTGCTGCAGTACGGACGTGTTGGTGGCTCCTCTCCCTGCTCTCCTCCTCATCCTCTCACGCCAGTGATATACGGTGCGGTTGGTGAGTAAAAAGACTTCCCTGCTACACATAACTTCACCATTTGGACCGGACAATGCGCTCATGATGGACACGGGGTTTTTTTTGTATTTCAAACGGAACGTTGCGTGAGACAATCCAAACCGAAAAGGAACTTTGAATTGACTGTGAACAAGGAGAGGACATTGAATACTGTGCAAACTGTGTGAGACTGTTTTTGGGTTTACTATTAATAGCAAAGGTACTGTGTGTGCATTGTGTTCACAAGCATACGACTACTATTTGCATATGTGGGAATTTTGCTGGTTTTTTTGTGTATAGACACATGCTGATGGTGTTTAATCCAGTTTGCAGGTGTTATTGTGCCACTCTAGTGAAGTGAAGGTGAACACAACGTTTTGGGGTTCGTATAGTGGTTACAAATTATTCGAAAAGTCATTCCTACAAGTCTATATTTTGTTTATATATTTTTTTATTTACTTTTTTATTTTACTTAGTATTAGAGTACTAATACTAGTGTAATAAATCACAATCTTTTTCAACTTTCACAATACTGATTTTATTGTGCGGTTTTTTCCTTTCTCTGAAGTAGGGGCGTCTCGTCCCCTGTTCTGGAGCATAATAGTTAAGGGGAATACAGTAAGTCCCACACACTGACACTTACTCACTTATTCTGTACTTTAGGTTCTCACCGTGACAGGTAAAATCCTAGAGCCTAAACTATTGTGTTTTGACTGGGCAGGCAGAGTGGACACGAGACTAATAGGCCTGGGGGTTAGGGATTTAGCTCCTCTAACTTCCTGCCATTCAGGGAAGAGTGATTTACCCCTACTAAGCAGACGTAGGTCCTGTCTGTTACATTTTGCCGTCACAAACAGGATAACTTCTTGTAGCGTCGTAGTTTTTGCACGATGGCTGAGATGGAAGAGTTAAGGAAGCAATTTAATGATCTCCAGAAAACAGTTACAGCTCAGACAGCTAGGCTGGGAGAACAAGCAGTACTTCTTGATCAGGTCAGACAAGATCAGAGGGAAGCGCTGATGATGGCTAAAACTGTTATCGAACAGCAGGCCAAGAACCCTACGTCTTTGTATATCCCAAGAGAGAGAAAATGTTCCGATTTCTCTGGTAGCCCAGCCCTAGGGGAGCCTTGCGTTGAGGAGTGGATAGCCTCCATGAAGTCTAGTTTCAAGATAGCCAGAGTTCCAGAAGAAGATCAAATTGAGCTGCTCAGACAGCACCTCAAGGGGGAGGCAAAATTGACAGTTAGGTTTCTGTTAAGTGAAGGAAATACTGATATCACAAAAGTCTTTGAAGTTCTAGAGAAAACCTATGGCGACAAGGTCCCGGTTGGTACTCGCCTTAGAGAGTTTTATGACAGGAAGCAAGGGCTAGGTGAAAAGATACGTGCCTATGCTTATGATCTTCAGGAGAAACTATGTAAGCTGAAACGACGAGACCCAGGGCGAGTCCAAGATTCAGACCAAATGCTGAAAGAGCAATTTGTACTTGGGTTAAGAGATGACTTCTTACGGCGTGAAACAAAGAGACAAGAGAAAGCCCAACCAACGATGTCCTTCCTGGACCTGATGCAAGCAGCCATCACGTGGTCTGAAGAAGAAGAAGCTCCTCCAGCTGCGGCTGGAGGGGTTCATGCAGCGGCTGCTGAAGAAACCTCCTCTCCACTGACCCTGAAATCACTATATGAAGCTATTCAAAACATTTCGGCCCGCCAGGAGGAACTCTACAAAGCAGTTCACGGCAGAGAGCAAACTGTAATGCCCACTAGACTTGCTAGACCACCTGTAAGATCAATCAATCAATCAATGTTTATTTATATAGCCCTAAATCACAAGTGTCTCAAAGGGCTGTACAAGCCACAACGACATCCTCGGTACAGAGCCCACATACGGGCAAGGAAATACTCACCCCAGTGGGATGTCGGTGAATGACTATTAGAAACCTTGGAGAGGACCGCATATGTGGGTAACCCCCCCCCCCCCCCCCTCTAGGGGAGACCGAAAGCAACGGATGTCGAGTGGGTCTGACATAACATTGTGAAAGTCCAGTCCACAGTGGATCCAACACATCAGCGGGAGTCCAGTCCACAGCGGGGCCAACAGGAAACCATCCCGAGCGGAGACGGGTCAGCAGCGCAGAGATGTCCCCAACCGATGCACAGGCTAGTGGTCCACCCGGGGTCCCGGCTCTGGACAGCCAGCACTTCATCCATGGCCACCGGACCTATGCAACTCCCCCTCGCAAGGGACAGGGGAGAAGAGGAGAGAAGAAAAGAAACGGCAGATCAACTGGTCTAAAAAAGGGGGGGTCTATTTAAAGGCTAGATTATACAAATGAGTTTTAAGATGGGACTTAAATGCTTCTACTGAGGTAGCATCTCTAACTGTTACCGGGAGGGCATTCCAGAGTACTGGAAAGACGACTAATTTGCTATTCCTGCAATAAACCCGGCCACACGAGCCGTACATGTCGGCAGGGTAAACCAGCAGAGCATAGAGCGATGATGACAGCCGTTGCCACATCAGAGTGTCAAGCCGAAAATGACACACAAGGCTCTGGTGGTTTGGCTTCAGCTGGCATTAAAGCCGTTACCCAGACCAACGAGAGGGACTCAGCGGCTTCTAGTGGTGCATTTGGGGAGTGCTTCAAAATTGATGTTTTGATAGATGGAGTAAAAACCAGCTGCCTTTTAGACACTGGTTCCGAGGTCACTACCATTACAGAGAGTTATTTCAGGGAACATTTCCAGGGGACCGAGTACTGTCTGTCACCAGCTAAATGGGTTCGTCTAACAGCGGCTAATGGCCTTGAAATTCCAGTGATCGGGTGTTTGGAGGCGGATATTGAGTGTATGGGCAGGATGTTGAAGGGTCGTGTGTTTTTGTGCTGAAAGACAGTTGCAGCGGCCAGAAAGAAAAGGGAAAACCACCGGGTATTCTGGGAATGAATGTAATCGGAGGGCTCAAGGGCTTCCTGTCTGATTTCAAGGGTGTTAAGAAGCTTGACCGAGGTACTCTACAGCCAGGCCATGCCAGCCTACGTCGTATACTGGCAACTATGGAAGAAGAGGAACGGTGTATAGGTCCGAACGGGCGGATCGGGTTCGTAAAAGTCGCAGGGAGACGGGCGGTCACTATTCCCCCGTTCAGTGAAAAGGTGATTGAAGGTCGCTGTAGGATACCACCCAGAGCAACATGCAAAGTGTTGGTTGAGGCATCAGCCAGGGCCAGTCTCCCATGTGGTCTACTGGTGGCCAATGTACTGGCCCAGGCTACTGAAGGGAAGGTCCCAGTGCGTGTACTCAACTCAAGTGAGAAGACCATCACATTGTTCCCAAGGTGCAGAGTGGCAGAGTTGAGTAAACCCGATGTGATCTTACTAAGGGAAGTAGTGTCCGTGGAGGAGGTGGTTGGAGAAGTGTACGTGAGGAAGGTTAGTCGTGGGGAGGTTATTAAGTCAGCAGAGGGGGATGGATCATTGTCTGTTCCGGTACAGGCAAATCTCGAGGGCCTGACGTCATCCCAGGTGCAGAAGCTGGACGATCTTCTCAGGAAACACTGGGATGTGTTCTCAGAGCATAAAAGTGATTTTGGGTACACTACCACGGTGACCCACCATATTCAGACTGGAGATGCAAGGCCAATTAAGCAAAGACACCAGCGTATACCTCCACACATATTTCAAGAGTTTAAGAGACACGTGCAAGACTTAGTCGCACAGGGTGTACTTAAGGAGAGCTTCAGCCCGTGGGCCTCTCCTGCGGTAATTGTCATTAAGCCAGACCAATCTGTACGGTTCTGTTGTGATTACCGTAAGCTAAATGGTGTTACATTGAAAGACGCCTATCCACTACCAAGGGTTGAGAAGTCATTGGATGCTCTTGGAAAGGCAAAGCTCTTTTCATCGCTAGATTTGACAGCAGGATATTTTCAGGTGGCAGTCCATGTAGACGATCAGGAGAAAACAGCTTTTACCACCCCATTTGGTCTATTCCAGTGGACTAGAATGCCATTTGGTCTTTGCAATGCCCCTGCCACATTTCAGAGGCTGATGGAGGTGGTCCTAGGTGATCTGGCATTTGACGTGTTACTGATATATCTGGACGATGTCCTGGTTTTTTCCAACGACTTCGATAGCCACTGCGAGAAACTGGACTTAGTATTCAGTCGTCTGAAGGAACATGGGCTGAAGCTTAAGCCAAACAAGTGCTTCCTACTAAAGTCAGAGGTCAAATTCTTAGGCCATATTGTTTCGGCAGGAAGGTCTTGTGTGCAGGGGGCTTCCCAAGCTGCTGTTGCAGCGAAGGTTGCTGGGTATAGCTGGGAGGAGCTTCAGCAACTTCAGGTAGAGGATCCTGTAGTGGGCCCTATAGCACGGGCAACGAAATGTAACGCTCGGCCCAACAAGAACCAGTTACAGGGAATGGCCCCGGAACAGAAAAAACTGTCCTCACAATGGGATCGGCTGAGCATCCGTTATGGTGTCCTATTTCGTAGCATTTGTGACCCCAGAGACGGTGAAGAGGTGTACCAGTTGGTATTACCAGAGTCTCTGCGGAAACATGTAGTGCCTGTGGTCAAGGCTCATATCGTTCAGTTTCGCTCCCACACCAACGGCACAACATCATTTTTACTTCATAAAATAGATTTACTGGTAGTAAGTAAGATACCAAAAGTTCGGAAATTGACACCTAGCCCATTTTGTGTAATCGGTGTTGAAAGCCGGTACTATTTTTCAGTGAGGCGCAGTGATATCTAGTGGGGAGTGGCGCGGTTTTGGTCACATGGACCAATCAGGTAGCAGCTTTATTCTAACAACATACCTGCTATGGCGACGACAACATCCGAGAGTGAAGAGGAACGAAAGACCTCAAAAGTTAGAAAAAAAGTGCGTAAAGAGGAAAATAAAAGATGCTATATGCATCTTTCATCTGTGAACAATGAGGACGTCCAGCACTTCACTCGGACACGGTGGGACACATACAGAAACTATTTAAAACAGTGGCTTTGTCTGCAAGACCAGAACAAGCATCTGGCAGAAATCTATAAACATTGCTCGGATGTAGATTTTGACGCTATTCCTGACGACGCTGGGTTTCACGCAAAATGCTACCGACGTTTTACAGATAAATCTGCATTGTTTTATGCCGAGAAAAGGACCGCACGGGCGGTGGGAGAACCATCTGCAGCCGCAGGTCAGTCAGCAGGCACGTCTGAAACTCCCCGAAAGAAACTTCGATCTCGTTCAGGTTTGCCCGTTGCTTCTGCCGGCCCCGTCCTGCCAGCCATCTGTATAATTTGTCAAAAAGTGGAAAAGTACACTCGTGTGGGAGGAAAACGCCAGAGGGATCAACTCACACAAGCAGAAACCGTGTCGGCAGGTATGTGACACACACACACACACACACACACACACACACACACACACACACACACACGTGTGTGAATCTATAGTAATAATGTTACAGTACATAGCGTAGGATTGAAAGAATGTGTTGTTACTTTGTAATAACCAAATGGACCATTTATACACTGTCAGAGTTAAGGGGAGACCTTGGAATTTAAAAGTTTGAGAACCACTGGCCTAGAAAAGGAAGCCCCACCCATCCCCCCATATACCTTCACACCACAGCCCCAATCTCTCTCTCCCCCCCACACACACACACACACACACACACACCCCTGGACTGATTTACACATCACAACCCCCACCCCTCCCCCCGCACACCTTCACACCTCACCCCTCATCCCTGAACTGACTGAACTGTGACCACTACCCACATCCCTGCTGTGACTTCATGTCACCTCCACTGCTGCTACAATAATTGAAGAATGCATAGTGCACTTTATACATCATCATTGTCATATCATCCATTATCATCTTCACTGTGAACTGAATGTGCAATACTGCTTCTGTCTACTCATGCCCACTATAGATCTGTTGTAAGATCCACACTTTAATTTACTTTATCTTATTTCTTTATTTTTGTTTCTTATTTTATTTTATTATATTTATTAGTATTAAACATCCTTAGCATTTACATTTTTAGTAAGTTTATTGTAAGTGTGCAATATAGTTTAAGTTTATTCTTGTTTAATTTTTATATTCTGTGATTCTTTATTTAGCTTAAGTTTATATTTATATTTATATTTTGTGAATTTGCAAGGGGGACCAGCAAAATAAGCTTTTCATTGTGCAGTGTGACTGTCTGTTTATCTGTGCATATGACAATAGATATCTTGAATCTTGGAATGTTTAGCTGGGAGTTCAGCAGCTCACATCACAGAGTCGTAAATCACAGGGTCATAAATACCTCTCCAACCCCCCACTCAAGACACACACACACACACACACACTTTTTTACTTGTAAATCTCTGATTTTGCCAATAAAGCTTATTCTAATTATTTTTCTTTTAAAGGCCAGTTGCTGAAGGCAGCTGAGATTAAGAAAGATGCTGCCATTCTTCTGCACATCAACGACAAAGACTGTGTTGCTATAGAGGTCCGGTACCATAGGACCTGTTACAGACAGTACACCAGGTTCTTGTCACTGTCTACAGCAACGCACACTGCAACCAGAGATGAAGAAATGTGAGTAATTACACTGTACTGTCATTTTGCTCACATTTAAAAAGTAAAAAAAATTTCAACAACATGCAGCTTATATTTAGTTTTGCTTAAGATACAGCTTTGAAAGCATGACTCTTTGCACATGTTAAGTGTGTGTGTGTGTGTGTGTTTTCAGACAACCCTTTGCTGACAGCTACAACCTCTTCTGTGACCAAGTGATCCGTCAAAGGATTATAATTGACAAAGAGGTGCTGAGAATGGACAAGCTAAGGAAGTTGTTCGTGGACACCGTTAAGAAGCACGAAGATCTTGATGCTTCAGGCTACAGGTAACTGAAACAAAAATAATAAAATATTCATACTGAAAAGTTTATTATTTATAGATTTAGTCTCTCCCCATAAAGGCTATGAGAGTATGTTTAAAGTAATTTGATTATCATTGATGTGTGTGTGTGTGTGTGTGTGTGTGTGTGTGTGTGTGTGTGTGTGTGTGTGTGTGTGTGTGTGTGTGTGTGTGTGTGTGTGTGTGTGTGTGTGTGTGTGTGTGTGTGTGTGTGTGTGTGTGTGTGTGTCTGTGTCTGTGTGTCTGTGTGTAATGTGCTCATATTTCCCTTTAACTTTATGTTTCAGGAGGGATAAACTGAAAAGAAGGTTGGTCCGTGATTTCCCCCAGCTGGTTTTCCACTGCCCTCCCCAGCGCAACGTCTCTGAAATGGTTTTTGTTGAGACATTATCGTTAGCAGACAGGGTACCTCTGCCATCAGGCACATCACCATCAACTACCGAGTCAACTGAGGTGAGCCAAGCTGAAAGCCAAGCTGAAAGTGACAGTGAACACACGGCTAGTACAACAGCTGGTCAGAATACCACGGAGAACACAAGGACACTTTACAGTGCAGGGCTGATATTGAAGCGCCTTCTAAGTGACTCTCCCGGTATGAAATGCCCGTGGCCTCCCACAGCAGAGGATTTAAATGTATCTGAAGCTAAATCTGTTGTGCCTGTTGAACTGTACAACTTCATTGCCTGGATTATAGGTGCAACAGAAGAGCCAACACTAGCCTGTTATGTTGATGTTCCTGATGATGTGAATCTAAAGGTTATCTCTCTTTGTCAAGACATTGTGTATCTGGCATCTAAAGGTCGAAAGCAGACACCCAAGTCATTGTGTCTTGGTCTAACTGTTCGCCATTTAACAGGTTCATCAAATGTTCTGTCACTGCTGAATAGGTTAGGACATTGTGCTTCACGGGACACAGTTGTCAGTCTTGACACTAGCCTTGCTCAGCTACAACTTTTAGAGGGTAGAAACAAAATACCCAAGGGATTCGCACAGAAGGCACCCACAATACTGGTGTGGGACAACATTGATTTTGGGGAGGAGACACTGTCAGGTCATGGAACTACTCACCACACAAATGGCATTATGCTCCAAAGTTCTGTCACTGAAACTGTGTCGAGAACAGAGAGACAGCCACTACAGAAGGCAGTTAAATCATTCAAACCACCTCCTAGCTACCCCGTAGAACACTACCAACAGTCTAAAAGACACGGGCCACAGAACTTGAGTCACCATGGAAGTGTTCCATTGGATGCAGAAACATACAGGTTGAACACTGTATCTGCTGCCAAAACTGAACTGGCATATGTTTCAGTAAAGTACACAGATGCTGAAGCATGCACAGTGCCAAGCTGGACAGGTTTCCATACACTGCTCCAAAGTGGGGCCACTCTGCCAAAGTCAGCACTGTATTATCTTCCAGTCATTGAGGCTTCACCGACGGAGATGTCAACAGTTAACACGATTTTGAAGCGAAGTGTTGAAATTGCTGATCAGCTAGCACTGGACCATGTAGTGGTAGTTTTTGACCAGGCTATATATGCCAAAGCTCAGCAAATCCGCTGGAAGGACCAGGAATTGACAAAACGCCTTGTGATTAGACTTGGTGAGTTTCATACTTGCATGTCTTTCCTAGGGATTATAGGAAAAAGGTTTGGTGATGCAGGACTGCAAGACATACTCATTGAGTCTGAAGTTGTTGCCCCAGGTTCCATCAATGGTGTGATCAGTGGTCATCATTACAACCGCAGCATGAGGGCACAGAAACTTATGTATGAGAGCCTGCAACGTGCCAGATTCAGCACATTCTTAGACTCTTTGACACCAGCGGGGAGAGATGAGTGCATGGCTGTCATCAGTGAAATCAAAGACACATTCCCAGACAGAACAGTGGATGTTTTGTGTGCAAACCAGAAATTTGACCAAATGTGTTCAAAGTATGCTCTCTTTGTGGAAAAGAGAACTGCCGAAAACCCAACGTTTGCTTTCTGGAGTTCTTACATTGACATGGTGCAAATACTCCTTCTGTTTGTGAGAGCTACACGAGAATCAGACTGGCAGCTTCACCTGTCAACAGTGCGCTTGATGATGGCATGGTTTTTTGCTTATGATCGTGTAAACTATGCTAGGTATTTGCCTACATACTGGATGGAAATGGTCAACTTGCCTATAACACACCCTTCTTGTCACAAAGACCTCAGTGTGAAAGGTCAGTGGACTGTTCAACGTCAAAGTGCCCATGGATTTGCCTCCATTGCTTGTGACCAGGCTATTGAGCAAACATGCAACAGAGATTCAAAGACAAAGGGTGGCTGGACAGGAATAACTCTAAATAGGGCTGCAGTGTCTCGCTGGATATTGTCACAACATGAACGAGCTGCCATAGCTAGACAATGTGAGTCAATGTCTGGAAAATCCCCAGAAACACGAAGGCGAAAAGATCTAGACCGCTCACGGATTCATGCCGATGAAGAAGCTGTGACCAGAATAAGTTCCACCATTGATTCCATGCTGAACCCATTTGACTTACACCAAGATGGCATTGTTTGTCTTAGCTCAGGGACAGTAGCATCTGAAGGGGTCAAGAAGGATTTGCTTGCAGCACCAGAAAGGGGGGAAGAAGCTGTCAAAGTCTTTATTGACCAAAGACTGTTAACAAAATCAGTCGACATTTTTGCCCCCATCAAGGCTCAAAAACTGAAGACCTTTAGTGACCAGGCAAAAACAAAGACAAAATCTGCAGCAGCCAAAGATGTCATTCTGCGTGCAGACAAGAAACTTTTCTCCAGGCTACTCATTATTGGTCAAAGTAGAAAGGTAGACCTGAGGCAAATTCTGTCCTACTCCTTGGGAACGGTTTCATATCCCTTAGCCAGTACTGATGGGTCACTTGCTAAAACAGACAAATCTGCCTTGATGAATATATTGGAGAACAAAGACAAAGACTGCTTAGTTCAGCAAGTTCCGTCAGATGGAGCTATTCTCTTCGATGGCATGGCAGTCATTCAAGCCATGCATTCCAAACCAGCTACCTTTGGAGAGTTGGCTGACAACTTACTCCAGTACGTGGTCAAGATAGCTCTGCAGCACAAGTGTACAAGGATAGACTTTGTCATTGACCAGTATCCAGAAATCAGTATTAAAAACCTAGAGCGGTCACGGAGAGCTGAGGGTGGTACACAACAGGTGCAGATCTATGGACGGGATCAGAAGGCACCCACACAGTGGAAAAAGTTTCTATCTAATGGGACCAACAAAGCAGCACTGGCAGAATTCCTCTTTGTTGCATGGCGAGATGCTGATCTCACCATTTTGGGCAGGGACTTCAGCTTGTACATAGCACATGGAGAACTGTGTCACTGTGTTACTGTGAAAGAGGGTTCACAAACTGTCAGTGCTGTTCACGAACTGACATGTGACCATGAGGAATGTGACACTAGGGTGTTTTTACATGCACAGCATGCTGCACAAGAACATCAAACTGTTGTCATCAAAAGCCCTGACACTGATGTGGCAGTGATTGCTGTAAGTCTTCAAAGAGCTTTACAGTGTAGCTTGTATTTTTTCACGGGAGTAGGCAACAGAACGAGGATCATAGACGTGGCTAAGGTGGCAGCAGCTCTTGGCAACAGTGTTTGTTCTGCACTCATTGGCATCCATACCTTCACAGGTTGTGACTCGACCAGTGCCTTTCATGGCAAGGGCAAAAGGAAGACATTTTCTCTTGCTTGTCAGAAAGACGAATACCTGACTGCGTTCTCAAATCTGGGCAGCAGTTTTAACCTTGACCAGTCTACGTTCAAAACACTGAGCAAATATGTGTGCCACCTGTATGGACAGGCATCTGCCAAAGACGTGAACGATGCAAGATACAAAGCATTCTGTATGGCATCGTCAGCTTTGCCAGAACTGTCCATTCCCCCAACAAGTGATGCCCTCCACCAACACTGCAAAAGGGCAAACTACCAAGCAGCAGTAATGCGACATTCCCTGACTGGTATGATGTGTGCCCCTTCACCCATTGGCAATGGATGGTACATTGAGGATGGGGAGTTAACAGTAAGATGGATGACTAGAAATCCTGCCCCAGATAGTGTGCTGCAGGTAGTCCACTGTGGTTGCAAGACAAGCAAATGTGAAACAGAAAGATGTTCATGTATGTCTGCAAAAATGTCTTGTACTGATTTATGTCACTGCCAGAACTGTGGAAATGTTTCAAAGGAAACAGAAGAAAGAGGTGCATGGGATGATGACACAGATGAAAGTGATATTGATGAGTAATTACGCACCATGTCACCATGTAAAATTTGCCACTTTTGTTTCTTTATCAAGATGTTTGATTATCGAGATGCCACACTGCCATTTTAACGGTAAAGCTTAAATAATGTCTGTATTACCTTTTTTTTCAAATTTGTTTTGGTCTTTTGTGTGTGTTTGTGTGTGTGTGTGTGTGTGGGGGGGGGGGGGTGGGGGGTATAAATGACACATGCTGTGAAACAATTTGCTACTTTAATAAATATTTATCATATTTTATACCAATTTGGGCCTTTACTGCATCTATTTTAATCTTGTCCATTTTTGCCTTATTCCAGTTTTGGGGTGCATGGTAATATTTTGCTAGATTTAAAGCCACTTTTGGCCACGGTGTGTTACTTCTTTTGTACCTTTGATTACATAGAAGGTTGTGACATTTTTTTAATGTATGATACATAAGCTTTTAGCTAAATTTAATAAGTGTGTGCTTCATTGTGCTGGGGCAAATCACTTCAGTTGAATCGTTTTTTAAGAAATTTGCTACATTTCATGATCTAAATTCACATATGAGTATACTAAGGCACCAATATTTGTTTCAGATGTTAGGTATATGTATTTATGATATTTGAGAAAGATTTTGTGTTGCCAAAATGAATAAGACATATTTTACAAGCCAAAACTGCAGCACAAGATTTTCGTTTTTTGTGATTTACCTCTATATACATTTCTGGCTTGTGACAAAATTTGGCTAGGTATCATGTTCTGAACTTTTAACCCAAAGTCCAGAAGGGTATTATCTATGCAAAAATGCATTGAACAAGTTGTGCTTAGACGTGGGAGCGAAATTCATTTTCTAGGCACTTTTTCTCATGTCAGCTCACCGTCTAATGTGTTCAGTATGGAGCATGAACATGGGGGTCATTTTAGTCAGAAGGGTACACTTGCACGTATGACACGCAGTTTTTACTGGCCCTCAATGAGCAGAGACGTACATAAGTGGGTGAAGCAGTGTAAGCGTTGTGCACTTGCCAAAGACATATTTCCAACTATCCGAGCCCCATTGACATGCACTAATGTGACCACCCCTCTAGAGGTACTGGCCATGGATTACACCCGTTTGGAGATGTCTGTGGGTGGCTATGAGAATGTGTTAGTCATGACTGACATGTTCACACGCTTTACAATGGCTGTGCCCACGAAAGACCAGTCTGCTAAAACCACAGCCAGGGCCATAGCCAAGCACTGGTTTGTGTACTATGGCTGCCCCTCTAGGCTTCACTCAGATCAGGGCCGCAGTTTTGAAGCCAGTATTATCAAAGAACTCTGTCGTATCTATGGCATCGCCAAGAGTCGTACAAGTCCATATCACCCCCAGGGCAACGCTCAATGCGAGCGATTCAATAGGACGATGCATGATATGCTTAGAACTTTGACACCCGAGAGGAAACGAAATTGGAAGGAGTATCTTCCTGAGCTTGTGATGGCTTATAACAGTCACGTTCACTCCTCGACGGGATACTCCCCGTTTTATCTCCTCTTCGGCCGAGATGCACGACTGCCTCAGGACATTCTGGGGGGAAAAGACTTGGAGCCCAGTGATATTGACAACCTCGATGATTGGGTCCTCGACCACCATGAGAGGCTGAAAGTGGCCGCGGAGGCCGCCGGGGACGCAGCTCAGGATGCGTCACGGCGACGCAAACGTCTCTACAACCGGAAGTCACGCGCTGCACTTGTCCGATCAGGCGATCGAGTACTGCTGAGAAATCATCGACCAAGGGGAAGGAATAAGATCCAGGACAAGTGGGAGCCAGAGCCATATATAGTTGTCAAGCAGAACCACCCCGACATACCTGTATTCACAGTCAGGCCTGAAACAGGGGGCCCGTCAAAAGTAGTGCATCGAAACCAGATGAAACATTGCACCTTCCAGAAGTAGTTGCTCCCAGGCACAAGAGAGCTGCATCTGGTTCAGACACTGACTCTGTAGGGTTAGTTTGCATTCCTTGCACCCTTCACAATGCACCAACACCAGGCGAGGGTATTGGAGATAGTCAAAGGGAATTGCGGGATGTTGAGCCAGAGGCAGTTTTTGGCGGTAGCCGGGAGGGGGTGTCTGATCATGAAAGTGGGGAAGCCTCTAATGCTAACTCTGGGGACGGGTCTGTTTTGGGGGTTTTATCGGAAAATGCAGATAACTCAGAGTCAGACAACGAATCTGTGATAGTGAGGCGTCCACAGAGGAAAACTAGGGGTCAGTTACCCGTTAGGTATCGGGAGGAGTATGTTCTGAAGTGAATTCCTTTTCTTTTGTCATGTTTTGTGTCTTCATATGTGATATGTGATATGTGATTTTGTTTTACACTGAAAAAAATCGAAAAGGAATTAATGTGTGTGTACTTCTGACCTATGTTCTTAAGCTGTAAGCAAACAGAGAAGTCTATGATGTGGCAGGGTTTGGAAGGGGGGAATGTAGGTGTACACCTAATATTGTGCACATATTTCTTTATGTATCTCTAATAACCTGAGATCCTTCAAAATGTTTTCATCCAATCGCACCCAGGACCTTGGCCATAGGCTCGGCCAATCAATGACTTGCAAGCTGCTGGACTGGCGAATGGGAGGAGAGGAGGGGCGGGACAAGACAGAGGAGGGAAAAACACAGAAAAGAGACAGAAGATGGCGGCGCCCGAAGAGTTCCGAGGCTGACGAAGATTTTCGGTAATATAACAATAACAGTTTAGCTCTTAGTTACCGCGTGTGTGACAGGGTAATCTGAGCTAAGGAACTGCTACGGATTGAGTGGCGTGTGGAAGAGTGGAAGACTCCATGTTAACAACGCTGAGGATTCGTCCGCCATTATACCAGCAACAAGTACAGGTCGCGTAGTGCGAGGCACACGTCCTCGTTAGGTATAGGGAAAAGTGTTTTTACTCAAGTATATAACTAACCGTCGTCAACGTGGGGACCTCTTCCCGTCAGAGAAGGACGACGCCAGCCTGTTGACTGCTGCAGTACGGACGTGTTGGTGGCTCTTCTCCCTGCTCTCCTCCTCATCCTCTCACGCCAGTGATATACGGTGCAGTTGGTGAGTAAAAAGACTTCCCTGCCACACATAACTTCACCATTTGGACCGGACAATGCGCTCATGATGGACACGGGGTTTTTTTTGTATTTCAAACAGAACGTTGCGTGAGACAATCCAAACCGAAAAGGAACTTTGAATTGACTGTGAACAAGGAGAGGACATTGAATACTGTGCAAACTGTGTGAGACTGTTTTTGGGTTTACTATTAGTAGCAAAGGTACTGTGTGTGCATTGTGTTCACAAGCATACGACTACTATTTGCATATGTGGGAATTTTGCTGGTTTTTTTGTGTATAGACACATGCTGATGGTGTTTAATCCAGTTTTCAGGTGTTATTGTGCCACTCTAGTGAAGTGAAAGTGAACACAACGTTTTGGGTTTCGTATAGTGGTTACAAATTATTCGAAAAGTAATTCCTACAAGTCTATGTTTTGTTTATATATTTTCTTATTTACTTTTCTATTTTACTTAGTATTAGAGTACTAATACTAGTGTAATAAATCACAATCTTTTTCAACTTTCACAATACTGATTTTATTGTGCAGTTTTTTCCTTTCTCTGAAGTAGGGGCGTCTCGTCCCCTGTTCTGGAGCATAATATTTAAGGGGAATACAGTAAGTCCCACACACTGACACTTACTCACTTATTCTGTACTTTAGGTTCTCACCGTGACAGGTAAAATCCTAGAGCCTAAACTATTGTGTTTTGACTGGGCAGGCAGAGTGGACACAAGACTAATAGGCCTGGGGGTTAGGGATTTAGCTCCTCTAACTTCCTGCCATTCAGGGAAGAGTGATTTACCCCTACTAAGCAGACATAGGTCCCGTCTGTTACCTTTATGCTGTAAATGGACGAGCAATCCCCTATGATGGGTGGGTTGAATTTACTGTTAATCTGGCAGGCAATGATAATCCAAACCTAACTAAACAAGTCCCATTCCTAGTCAGCCAGTTGTCGCTATCTCAGCCACTTGTATGTGCAAATGTGATTGAGGCAATCATCTAAACATCGGAGTCATCTGGGGATGCAGCCGCCAGGGTTACCAGCCTCCTATGTCGCACATTTAAGATGGAAGCAGATGAAATAAAAGCCACGGTAAACATTTTCCAGGTTCCCCATGGAGCAAACTGTGACCCAGTCACAGTGAGGGTAGGAAAAGATAACATCATCATCCCAGCTGGAAAAATGGTACATGTGTGGTGTAGAATACCGCAAAACTTCAACACCTCAGACCCACTAGTCCTGTATGAACCCATGGAGGAAAACACAGCTTTAAGACAGTTCAGTGTAGGAGAGGGTGTTTTAGAGATCTACAACAGTCAACGACCTTACATAAAAATACCTGTTGCCAACCATTCAAAACATGACATTATTTTACCAAAGAGAACTGCCATGGGCACTATACAGCACATAGACAACATTTTAGAGACAGATACACCAGACACCCAGCAGACTGCACAGACAAATGTAAAAATATAGTGCAACTGAGGTAAGGGCAGTCTCTTCAAACAACCCTGTTGAGCATTGGTTGCCCCCTGTCGATCTCAACCACCTGAGTGCCAAACAACAAGAACTTGTGAACAAAGTACTTTGTAAGAAGTCAGGTGCATTTTCCCGTACTAGTGATGACATTGGTTGCATCTCGTCCCTTCAAATGGAGGTCATAGTCAAAGATGACATTCCAGTTAAAAAGTCCTATGCATCAATCCCAAAACCCCTTTACAAAGAAGTAAAAGAGCTTTTAGTGAAGGGATGTATTGTTAAGTCCCGGTCTCTTTATGCAGCCCCAGTCATATGTGTAAGAAAAAAAGATGGCACCTTACGGCTATGTATAGACTATAGGCTTCTGAATAATAAAACTGTACCCGACAGACACCCCTTGCCTGGGATCCAGGACCTCACTGACTCCCTGTGAGGTTACAACTGGTTCTCAATTCTCGATCAAGGAAAAGCTTATCATCAGGGCTTCATTGCAGAGGGGTCAAGATATCTGACGGCATTCACAACTCCTTTCGGTCTGTACGAATGGGTCAGGATCCCATTAGGACTATCAAATGCTCCAGCTGCATTCCAAAGGAGCATGGAGGAGATGCTCAGCACCCTCCGAGACGAATGCTGCATCTCCTACCTCGACGATGTGCTGTGTTATGCCAAATCATTTGACGAGCATTTGGAGGTGCTGCGCAAAGTCCTCCAAGCTTTACAACGACATGGAGTGAAGTTAAAACCTGAGAAGTGTGAGTTATTTTGCAAAGAGGTCCGGTATGTTGGTCGACTAGTTTCAGCTGAACGTGTGAGAGTTGATCCCAAAGACCTAGAAGCTGTCCAGGCACTGACACAAAAGACACCACAGACAGTTAGAGATGTCAGGCAGTTAATGGGATTTTTGAGGTACATATGTGCAGGATTTCTCAAGAATAGCAAAACCTTTGTATGACCTGCTCCAGGTGAGGATCGACACCCAACAGTCTCATGCGTCACATGGAAAGAACAAGAGTGCCCAGCAGTCATCTCGAACCCCAGTGAACTGGTGTGAGGATCATCATAGAGTTCTGGAAAGCCTAATTGACATGCTCACCAAACCGCCAATACTGGCCTACCCCGATTTTGACAGCCCTTTTATTCTCCACACAGATGCTTCCCAGGAAGGCTTAGGAGCAGACCTCTATCAGAATCAAAATGGAAAGATGAGGATCATTGGATATGGTTCACGTACATTGACACCAGCAGAGCAGAATTACCATCTACAAAGTGGGAAGCTTGAGTTTTTAGCCCTGAAGTGGGCAGTATGTGATACATTTAGGGATTATCTGTTTTACGCACCCCACTTCACGGTCTACACAGACAACAATCCCTTGACATATGTGCTTAGCACTGCCAAACTCAATGCTGTGGGTTACTGTTGGGTGAGTCAGCGCATGGATTTCAATTTTGATATCAATCAATCAATCAATGTTTATTTATATAGCCCTAAATCACAAGTGTCTCAAAGGGCTGTACAAGCCACAACGACATCCTCGGTACAGAGCCCACATACGGGCAAAGAAAAACTCACCCCAGTGGGACGTCGGTGAATGACTATGAGAAACCTTGGAGAGGACCGCATATGTGGGTAACCCCCCCCCTCTAGGGGAGACCGAAAGCAACGGATGTCGAGTGGGTCTGACATAACATTGTGAAAGTCCAGTCCACAGTGGATCCAACACATCAGCGGGAGTCCAGTCCACAGCGGGGCCAACAGGAAACCATCCCGAGCGGAGATGGGTCAGCAGCGCAGAGATGTCCCCAACCGATGCACAGGCTAGTGGTCCACCCGGGGTCCCGGCTCTGGACAGCCAGCACTTCATCCATGGCCACCGGACCTATGCAACTCCCCCTCGCAAGGGACAGGGGAGAAGAGGAGAGAAGAAAAGAAACGGCAGATCAACTGGTCTAAAAAAAGGGGGGGTCTATTTAAAGGCTAGATTATACAAATGAGTTTTAAGATGGGACTTGAATGCTTCTACTGAGGTAGCATCTCTAACTGTTACCGGGAGGGCATTCCAGAGTACTGGAGCCCGAATAGAAAACGCTCTATAGCCCGCAGACTTTTTTTTGGCTCTGGGAATCACTAATAAGCCGGAGTTCTTTGAACGCAGATTTCTTGTCGGGACATATGGTACAATACAATCGGCGAGATAGGCTGGAGCTAAACCGTGTAATATTTTATACGTAAGTAGTAAAACCTTAAAGTCGCATCTTAAGTGCACAGGAAGCCAGTGCAAGTGAGCCAGTATAGGCGTAATATGATCAAACTTTCTTGTTTTTGTCAAAAGCCTTGCAGCCGCATTTTGTACCAACTGTAATCTTTTAATGCTAGACATAGGGAGGCCCGAAAATAATACGTTACAGTAATCGAGACGAGACGTAACGAACGCATGAATAATGATCTCAGCGTCGCTAGTGGACAAGATGGAACGAATTTTAGCGATATTACGGAGATGAAAGAAGGCCGTTTTAGTAACACTCTTAATGTGTGACTCAAACGAGAGAGTTGGGTCGAAGATAATACCCAGATTCTTTACCGAGTCTCCTTGTTTAATTGTTTGGTTGTCAAATGTTAAGGTGGTATTATTAAATAGATGTTGGTGTCTAGCAGGACCGATAATCAGCATTTCCGTTTTCTTAGCGTTGAGTTGCAAAAAGTTAGCGGACATCCATTGTTTAATTTCATTAAGACACGCCTCCAGCTGACTACAGTCCGGCGTGTTGGTCAGCTTTAGGGGCATGTAGAGTTGAGTGTCATCAGCATAACAGTGAAAGCTAACACCGTACTTGCGTATGATGTCACCCAGCGGCAGCATGTAAATACTAAAGAGTGCAGGGCCAAGAACCGAACCCTGGGGAACTCCGCACGTTACCTTGACATAGTCCGAGGTCACATTGTTATGGGAGACGCACTGCATCCTGTCAGTAAGATAAGAGTTAAACCAAGACAAGGCTAAGTCTGACATACCAATACGTGTTTTGATACGCTCTAATAAAATATTATGATCGACGGTATCGAAAGCGGCGCTAAGATCAAGAAGCAGCAACATAGATGACACATCAGAATCCATCGTTAGCAATAGATCATTAGTCATTTTTGCGAGGGCTGTCTCCGTAGAGTGATTTGCCCTGAAACCGGATTGAAAAGGTTCACAGAGATTGTTAGTCACTAAGTGTTCATTTAGCTGCTGTGCAACAGTTTTTTCGAGAATTTTGGAAATAAACGGAAGGTGGGAGACCGGTCGGTAGTTTACCATGAGGTCAGGATCGAGGTTAGGTCTTTTGAGCAGAGGATGAATAACCGCTTTTTTGAAGGCTAGGGGAACAGTGCCGGAGGAAAGTGATAAGTTTATAATATTTAACACTGATGGACCTAATAATACAAACAGTTCCTTGATAAGTTTCCCAGGAAGTGGGTCAAGTAAACATGTTGTTTGTTTTATCCCACTTACACGCTGTAATAATTCCTCTAATGTTATTTCATCAAAAATAGAGAGACTATTTTGGAGGGCAGTGTCCGTCGTATATACAGTCGTATTTGTGTTAATAGAGCCCAGTTGTAGCTGGGATGCGTTGTCTTTAATCTCCTTTCTAATGAGTTCAATTTTCTTATTAAAGAAATTCATAAAATCATCTGCCGAGTGGGTGGAGCTACTGGGAGGAGTCCCTTGTTGGGTTAGCGATGCTACTGTACTAAACAGAAATTTAGGATCGTTTTTGTTGAGGCGGATGAGATTTGAGTAGTATTTAGCTTTAGCTAAGGTAAGCATGCGTTTATAAGTTATTAAACTATCACTCCATGCTTGATGGAAAACCTCAAGTTTAGTCGCGCGCCATTTGCGTTCCAGTTTTCTACATGATAATTTATGAGCTCTAATTTCTTCTGTAAACCATGGGGTGCGCCTTTTAGGGGCCCTTTTTTGCTTTAGCGGTGCTATACTATCAATAATTTCGCGCAAGGCATCGTCAAAGTTGTTAGTGAGTTTATCAATAGAGCCGACATAATTTGGGAATGGTGCTATTACCGAAGGCAGTAGGTCAGCAAGAGTCATCGTTGTGGAAGCATTAATGTTGCGGCCGCTATAGCAGTTATTATTATTATTAGCTTGTTGACAAAGAGTCAAAACTTCAAATTTTATAAGGTAATGATCGGACATTACTTTAGTATATGGAAGTATCATAACTTTGGAGGTGGTGACACCCCTGACAAGCACTAGATCTATTGTATTACCGTTGCGATGCGTGGGTTCATGTATTATTTGTGTAAGACCACAGCTATCAATTATGGTTTGGAGCGCCACGCACTGAGGGTCCGATGGGGTATTCATATGGATATTAAAGTCCCCCATTATGATTATATTGTCGGCGTGCGTCACTAGATCAGCAACGAACTCTGAGAATTCACTGATAAAGTCCGAATAGGGCCCAGGGGGGCGGTAGATAACAGCCAGGTCGAGAGGTAGCGGTGTGACAGACCTCATAGTAAGCACCTCAAACGATTTATATTTATTATTTAGGTTAGGGGTAAGGTTGAAATTTTCATTGTATATTAGTGCGACACCCCCTCCCCTTTTAAGAGGGCGGGCAACATGCGCATTCGTATAGTTAGGAGGAGATGCCTCATTGAGCGCAAAAAATTCGTCCGGTTTGAGCCAGGTTTCGCTAAGACCAATGACGTTAAGATTGTTGTCTCTAATGACCTCATTAACCAATAACGCCTTGGGAGACAATGATCTTATGTTTAAAAAGCCCATATTATAGGTATTGGGCTGTTTTGACGAGTTTTTGTTAAGATTATCCGTAGTGGCAATATTAACAATGTTGCGTTTATTATGCGTAGTGCACTTTAAATAGTTTCGACCATATCTAGGAATTGATATGACGGGAATTTCCCGATTGTTTGCTTGGTGCTGCAATAGACTGGACATATCATAATTTGCCACCTCAGTAGAATGCATGTCCACCTCTGACACAGACACAACAGAAAAAACATTATGTGAATTGTGTATTATTCTAAGAGAATTGCTATGCGTACATGGATTATCCAGCCTGGCGCTGGCTAGTTCTAGCTTAACTGACTCCTCACCCGGACTAACAGACATTGTAATTGCCTGTGACCGGGCTTGCTCTAGTGTAGTCAGTCAAGTGAGACTTAAATAGTAGTCTATGTTTCTAGACAGGATGATGGCGCCTTCCTGGTTAGGGTGAAGGCCGTCTCTCATCAGCAAGCCTGGTTTGCCCCAGAAAGAGGGCCAGTTATCAATAAACGTTAGTCCCTGCGTCCTACAGTAGCTAGCCAACCACTTGTTAAGCGAGACTAATCTGCTATATCTCTCATCATTGCCTCTCGCAGGCAGGGGGCCAGAGACAATTACTCGATGCCTGGACATCTTTCTGGCGAGATCACAAGTCCTGGCTATGTTTCTCTTTGTAATCTCTGACTGTCTCATTCTAGTGTCATTGGAGCCAACGTGTACAACTATATTCGCATAATTAGTGGTGCGATTAGCCTGTCGTACGTGTTTACTAGGCCTGTTGCGAGTTAGCTCCCTAAGATTAGCTTCAATGACAGGTGCTCTGGCCCCGGGGATACACTTTATTGTGGCTGGTTTGCTAAGCTTTATGTTTCGGGTGATGGAGTCCCCTATAACTAAGGTGTGGTGCCCGGTAGACTGGGGTGTAGGACTAGCTAAAGAGCTAAATCTATTATGCGTCTCAACCGGTACACCGTAGCTTGTAGGCCGCTTAGGACTGCTACAAGCTGGGCTAGTTAGCTCGCTACAGCTAACGCTAGCAGATGTGTCCGCAACATCTAAAGTTACGACATTACTCTGCTCTAACTGGCGGACACGGCCCTCTAGCAGAGCCAACCTCTCCGTGAGTATGGTGCAAGACGCGCAGGAAGCCATTACTCACAGTGTTTTCTGTCACCGAGTGAAGTTCCTGCTGTCCTCAGGGAAGTGGTCGCGGTCTGTAGGAGTAGCTTCTTACTGACCGGCGCTGCCTTTCTCCGCGCTAGCTTAGCAGCTAGCTAGCTGAGGAAAGGGTGGTGGGACAGAGATCGGGTGATTTGCAAGTTAAATAGTACCACTAAAAATGTTTGAGAAGTGATAAAGAAAGCTGTAGAACAATTAAAAGCACACAGATAGAGCGCTACTTAGCTTTTTCGCAACAGCGAACAGACGGCGAGCAGTCACGCACGGTGAACCGGAACCGGAAGTCAAAAAAAAAAAACAAAAAAAAAAACAAAAAAAAAAAAAAAAAAAAAAAAATATAGACCCGGCAGAAATAACATCGATGCAGAAACTTTGTCTCGCTGCCCCTTGGATATTGGATCCTTAATAGATGAGTGTTCCGAAGAACTATCTCAAGAAGCGGTAGGTGCAATATGGGAAGGGAGTCGGCGAGGCCAACAAGGGGCTGTAGCCTGGGTGGCAGCTCTTAACTTTATATCTGAGGACCAACCCCAAACGGAACCTCTGCCACAGATAAGTCATGACGAGTTGGTCAGAGAACAAAGGAAAGATGCAGCAGTTGGAAAAGTTATGGAACTTAAAGAGAAAGACATGACACTCACACAGGTGGACAAACTTAAATCTGACATAAACATCAGAAAACTGTTATGAGAATGGAGTAGACTAGTTATAGAGGATGACCTTCTTTATAGGAAGACTACAGAAATAAGATAAGTAGTAATTCCCGCCACCTATAAGCAGACAGTTCTTGTCCACCTTCACAACCGCATGGGCCACATAGGTGTCGAAAAGGTGCTAAACTTAGCAAGAGCCAGGTTCTACTGGCCTTTCATGAAAAGGGATATTGAGGAGTATGTAGCTAGAAAGTGCCCCTGTATCAAGCAGAAAAAACCCACATTGCACAAAAGAGCACCCATGAGTAACATTACATCAAACTCACCTCTGGAGCTCATGTGTATTGACGTTCTGCATTTAGAAGCTAGCCGTGGAGGATTTGAGTACATTTTGGTTGTTATAGACCAGGGGTCGGCAACCTTTACCACTCAAAGAGCCATTTTGGCAAGTTTCACAAATTAAAGAAAATAATGGGAGCCACAAATAAAATTTTTAAATTTAAAATGAAAAACACTACATATAAAACTTAAATTGCTTTGTGCTATGTTAACCAGGGGTCTCAGACACACGCACCGGCACGCACTTTAATATGGAAATTTGATGTTAGTGCGGCCCGCAAGATTTGAATGAATGGCGCTTGATAGCGTCATACTTGCCAACCCTCTCATTATTTCCGGGAGGCTCACGAATATCAGGGTGGGATGGCACTGCTTTTGGCGCCCTCTACAGCCTGCCCAAACAGTGTACCTGCTCGACCACATGTAGAATGCAGCTTCAGCTTGCTCACGTACGTGACAGCAAGGTCAGCAGCCACACAGCTTACACTGACGGTAGCCGTACCGTATAAAACAACTTTAACACTGTTACGTTACAAATATGCGCCACACTTTGAACCCACACCAAAAAAGAATGACAAACACATTTCTGGAGAACATCTGCACTGTAACACAACATAAAAACAACACAACAAATACCCAGAATCCCATGCAGCACTAACTCTTCCGCTCAACCGACGCACAGAGAGGGGGGGGGGTTTGATGTGTGGGGGGGTTTGGTGGTAGCGGGGGTGTATAATCTAGACCGGAAGAGTTAGGGCTGCATGGGATTCGGGGTATTGGTTGTGTTGTGTTTATGTTGTGTTACGGTCGGATGTTCTCCAGAAATGTGTTTTTCATTCTTTTTTGGTGTGGGTTCACAGTGTGGCGCATATTTGTAACGTAACATTGTTAAAGTTGTTTTATACGGCTACCGTCAGTGTAAGCTGTGTGGCTGATGACTAAGTATGCTTTGCTGTCTCCTACGTGTTTAAGTAAAAGCTACATACAACATGTGGCCAGGCTGGCTGGCACGCTGTTTGTAAATGCTATAGAGGACAGTTACTGCAGTGCAATTAGGGTACGCCCTTAATGTAGTAATTAGAGTAAAGATAGGATTATATTTGCCCTTGGAGTTATCTAGGAGAGGCACTGAGATCCATAAGTCTCCTGGGAAAATCGGGGGGGGTCGGCAAATATGCAGCCGAGCCGCATCAGAGTGGTCAAAGAGCCGCATGCGGCTCCGGAGCCGCGGGTTGCCGACCCCTGTTATAGACCATTTCACTCGTTTTGCACAGGCCTATCCCACCCGTAACAAAGCTGGCAAGACAGCAGCCGATCGACTGTTCAATGACTTCATCCCTAAGTTTGGGTACCCCACCAAACTCCACCATGATCAAGGCCGGGAATTCGAAAACAAATTGTTCAGGAGACTCAGGCAACTGTCTGGTATTGGGCACTCAAGGACTTCCCCCTACTACCCACAGTCCAACCCAGCTGAAAGGCTAAACCGTACATTGTTGCAAATGTTAAGGACCCTTGAAGAAAAGGAGAAGGAACAGTGGAAGGACCATTTACCCCATGTCATGCATGCATACAACTGCACAAAACATGAGGCTACAGGCTTTTCCCCCTATTGTTGTATGGCAGACACCCCCGTCTCCCAGTTGACCTTTCCTTTGGGCTCATGAATGATGAAGGAGTTGACAGTCCAAAAGGATATGTTGAGAAATGGGCTAGAAAGATGAGTGAGGCATACCGGATTGCTAATTCAAACAGCCAACAATCAAGCGCAAAGGGAAACGCACATTATGATAAGAGATGCCGAGGAGTGACTCTTCAAGTCGGTGACGAGTCCTTGTCCGCAAAGAGGCGGACCTGGTAAACTGAAAACTTACTGGGAACAGAATATCTATGTGGTAAAAGAACAAGTAGGGGACAACCCTGTCTACAAAGTGATCCCAGAATCTGGAGGCTTCTACACCCGCACACTACATAGAAACTTGTTATTACAAGTTAATGACTTGCCAGTTGAGACCCCTCAAAGCTTACCTGATAAAACAGCCCAAATGCAGAAGAAACTTAAAAGAAGCCAAACACACACACAGAACATTGAACAGGCACAAAGGTCAGACAGTGGTTCAGATGATGACAGTGATGAGGCTCAAAATCCTTGTCAATATTGGCTCCGGGTCCCTACAGTACACCAGAACAGAAAGAACAAATTCCACGACCACCTTATAACACGGGAGACCCCAGATCAGCCAGAGCTTACAAGGGCAGCTGAGCCAGGACAAGGATCTCATCCTGACCGTGACAGTGACATAAGAAACTCTGTTGAGAGACAAGAGATATTGCATGTGAGTGGACCTGACCAAGGGCTAGAACCCATGCCATCGAATGTGCAAGATGTTAATCAGGACCAAGAAGTAAATGTAATACGACACAGCCCTAGGCCACTGAGACAATCAACTCGAGAGCGAAGACCAGGCTATGTGTTCACGTACCCCTCTCTTGGCCAACCAACCTATCAGTTACGCCCTACCATTAGCGCAGTTGAAATATATCCAACACAGTACACTCAAATGCAACACATTCCAGCTTATCCCTATACATTCCACCATCCAATTTTAAACCCATATCTGTACTTACCTGCCACACACTCTGCTACCTGTTAATGACATTTAAAACACTCACAGTATCTGTTGGAAATAATTCATGAATGTTGTGATATTTGAGTTGATAAAAATGAATTGTTCCAATGAAAAAAAATTTGTATTAGATTGTGCAAGATGAGTTTATGATTCTGTTATTCTTACGTGCCAGGAGCCACTTTTGTTTGTCGGGAAGTATGTGTGATGCAGTGGCGTGCGGTGAGGATAATGTCTGGTGAGGCACACTGCATCATCACAGTCAAATTTAAAAACATATGAACCGGCAGTGCAGGTGTACCTAATGTTGTGTCCCTGCGGTCGTTCGCGGCTCCTGCAGCGCGAGCATTGTTGTTTTTGCACTTTTTGGCTTTTTGTTAAGTGACTTTTTTTGGGTGGATTCGGTCTTGCACGTGGAGGGTTTGGGTGTGGGCTTTGGTTGGTGTGGCCGCGGTGCTCCCGTCGGGGGTGCATTCTGCGGCGGAGGCGCTTGGCACCAGGAGGCGGGGTTATGATACGAGCCTCACACAGTGTGTCTCCGCAGCAGATTTATGATCGTTCAGCACTAAAAATACGTTACACGCATACAGTTGTTGACAAAATACACTGTACATTATATACCTCAGCTAACTAAACTATGGAAATGTATAATATAATTCATATAGCAGTACGGTTTCACTGCACAGCAGGCCAGCAGTTAGCCGAGTCGCAATCCATGGTGAGGCACAAGTGCCTCAACTGGCTGCTGATCACCGCACCGTCTCTTCTCAGTATTTGAACGGCAAATGTGAAAATAAAAATAAAAATAATAAACTGGTGAAGTTAAATGGAAAATAACTTTAGTATAATCACTGGATACATATAACAATTTAATTAATTTTTTTTTTTTATCTTTTTTTTTTCTTTCCATGATGGCAGGTGAGGCCCAGCCTCCCCTGCCTCTAGTGACTGCACGCCACTGGTGTGATGCCTTCACAACGTGGGATATATATATTTTTTGTCAATCACTTTTTATTGACAAAGGTTATAGCTGTTTTCCATCCATGTTAGTGTAAAGACAGAAATGAAGAGCGGAACTAATGTGTAGTGAAGTAGTTGCCCGTAGGTCCCTTTTTAGCTGTGGGTATTTCCTCCCCCTCCCCTCAGAGGAAACTTGGGAAGCTTCAAGGATTGTTCGTGTCTTCACTCTTCTTAAACATTGCCTGTGTTTTCCAGGTTAGTAATGTTGTGAAATATCTCAAATGTAAACGTTTGGTAATTAAACACCCTACATTTCAAATGTAATATGGTTCAGCGACAGAGATTGATGTTTTAGTGCCTTTAGACTTAAATACCACAGTGTGTTAGCATCTAGCTAGCTCTTCTTTGCGTGTGGGTCAGTTGAGAGCAGTTAACCCTTTTTATGCCAACCGAAGAGCACTGCAGTGTGTATATATAGTTCTGTGTTGTAGAGAAATACTCTTCTATCTCTATCTCACACAAGGTCATATTATTATCTGTGTAAATATGTTATTGTTGTTTCTTATATTTGTAAATAGATAATGAACTGAGTGATGTGGATACATTTTGTTTGACTCCAAGTATACTTCCCAAGGACATTTCAAGTCTAAATGATACTTCCCCATTTGTAAAAGAGTCTATTATTCAAGATGTTTCTGTAACAACACTATATAGAAATGTGAATATACAGAAGTATATACCATTATAATAGCTATTGTGCTATGGAGAAGATATGTTTTGAGAATGTAATATTGAATTTAGAGAATAATAATTGTATTGTTATTCAGAGATGGGACCAAGTCATTGTTTTGCAAGTCACAAGTAAGTCTCAAGTCTTTGCCCTCAAGTCTCGAGTCAAGTCCCGAGTCAAGACAGGCAAGTCCCGAGTCAAGTCCAAAGTCAAGACTGGAAAGTCTCAAGTCAAGTCCCAAGTCCTGCATTTTGAGTTTCGAGTCCTTTCAAGTCCTTTTAACCACAGACTAATATATTTACACAGATTGTGTATACTAGGCTGACCATATTCTGAAATCCCAAAAAGAGGACACACATAAGCGTGCCAAGGCGGGCAGCACGCCAAGGCCGGGACTAGGTGAAAATTTGCCAATGATACTCGAACTTGCTTCATAAGTAATATATTTATTTAAATAAAGCATTTTTTCTCCTATGTTGACAGTAGTGTTGGCGCTAGGAATTTTCAAAATGGGGTCCCAGGGACCCCATCAAATCATACAAATGGGGTTCCACAGTAAATTTTTGGGGTACCACTTTTTTGTAAGCGTTTTGAAAAGAAATGACAAATGTATGCATTATCCTGTTATATCTCACATTCTATGTTGTGTTTTGGAAAAAGGTTGTCATAAACGAGCTCTCGCCCTGCACAGCTGTTTTGTGCTTTGTAGCGTCGTTATGGCCTTGTAGATCTTTATTTGCCACAGATATACACGTTCCTGCTTTGCACACAGTGCATTCTGCTTCCCATGTGTCACGGCCAGGACCAAAACACAAATACTTTTTCCGCAAATCATCCGTGAAGTTGCATTTACTTTTCGGCATTTCTTGTTTTCATGTCTGTCTCCACTCACTAGCTCTCTCGCTCTGTGTCTCTGCCCCTCCCTCACAAATTTTTCTGCGTGCGCACCTTCACAGCTTGTTTTGTTTAACCCCTTCTTAACTTAACCCTAGGGTCTAGGGTCGGCAACCTTTATCACTCAAAGAGCCATTTTGACGAGTTTCACAAATGAAAGAAAACAATGGGAGCCTCAAAACTCTTTTGAAATTTAAAATGAAATAACACTGTATACAAAGCTTTTTTTTGCTTTGTGCTATGTTTAAACCAGGGGTCTCAGACACGCACCCCGGCCCGCACTTTAATATGACAGTTTAAAGTTAGTGCGGCCCTCGAGATTTACATGAATGGCGTTCAACAGCGTCATAGTTGCCAATCCTCCCACTTTTCCCGTGAGACACCCGAAATTTGGGCGTGATGGCACTGTTTTTAGTAGTGTTGTGTCGTTCGCGAACGATTCGTTCGAAAGAACGAATCTTTTGAGTGAACGTACTGAACCGAATCACTTCATGAACTGATTCGTTCCTTTCTCAGTTCAGTTGAGCTCCGCCGCGACCATGCCGGTATGAGTGGAACTGGCGCATTCTGTGACTCACTGAACCCTCGACGTCGGCGAACGACGCAGCCAATGAGAGGGCGGGGGGAGGGACTGAGCGAACGATTCGTTCACCGCGGATTAACGACATGAATCACTCAGTGAACGTCAACGCTCTCGCTCTCTGCTCTGCTTGCCCCAATGCCGCGAGTGATTCTCCCCCCGTCGCGGGGATATGTTTCATGCCATTGGCATCCGTTCTCCATTCATTCTCCAAGCTAACGGCTAATGTTGACTCAAGCCACATGAAAACAAACACACGTCCCCATTATCTCAACACATAAAGTTAAAGAAAATCCGTGCAGGCTGAGCAGCAGCGACGCAAGGGGGAGGGGCGGAGGGTAACGTGTAGGGCAGGCTGTTTTGAGAAGATTTAAAATTAAAATAATAACTAATGTATGTACACATACATAGGCTATTATTTACACAGTTATTGTAACAAAAATACATTTGTCCTTGGGGATCAATTCTGATTCATATTATTATTATTATTATTATTATCCATTCTACTGCAACTGTTGTTGTTGTTGTTGTTTAGTAGCTATCATCATCATTATAATAATGCTGATTTGCAATTAAACTGTACTGCTGCTGCAGAAGTGATTCGGTACACGTACTGAACTGGCCACCGTGTGGCGTTGTCAGTCACTGATTCTAGTGATCCGTACTGTCAAAAGAACTGCAGAAGAGATTCGGTACACGTACTGAACTGGCCACCGTGTGGCGTTGTCGGTCACTGATTCTAGTGATCCGTACTGTCAAAAGAACTGCAGAAGAGATTCGGTACACGTACTGAACTGGCCACCATGTGGCGTTGTCAGTCACTGATTCTAGTGATCCGTACTGTCAAAAGAACTGCAGAAGAGATTCGGTACACGTACTGAACTGGCCACCGTGTGGCGTTGTCAGTCACTGATTCTAGTGATCCGTACTGTCAAAAGAACTGCAGAAAATATTCGGTACATGTACTGAACTGCGGCCACAGTGTGGCGTTGTCAGTCACTGATTCTAGTGATTCGTACAGTCAAAAGAACTGCCGATCCCATGAAAACAAGCCACATGAAAACAAAATGAGAGTAGACTAGTAGAGGAGACAGAAAGAAGGGGCGGGGGGTAAAGTGTAAGCAGGCTGTTTTGAGAAGATTTAAAATAAAAATAATAACTAATGTATGTACACATACATAGGCTATTATTTACACAGTTATTGTAACAAAAATAAATTTCTCCTTGGGGATCAATTCTGATTCATATTATTATTATTATTATTATTATTATTATTATCCCTTCTACTGCAACTGTTGTTGTTAGATTAACGCGAGTCCCTACGCCGTGCGCGAATGTCTGCACTGTACTGTCTGTACTACGCACGCCCCCCCCCAATTTTTTTTTTTGGGGGGGGTGATTCGGTGAACGAATTTTTTGAACGAATCAATTTAAGGAACTGATTCTAGTGATTCAGTACAGTCAAAAGAACTGCCGATCCCATCACTAGTTTTTAGCGCCCTCTACAGCATGCTTAAACAGCATACCTGCTTGGCCACATGGTGAATGCATCTTCTGCTACAACACAAAATTGACAACAAAGCTTACTTGCTCAGCAGCCACACAACTTACACTGACGGTGCCCGTATAAAACAACTTTAACACTGTTACGTTACAAATATGCGCCACACTGTGAACCCACACTAAAAAAGAATGAGAAATGCATTTCTGGAGAACCTCCGCACCGTAACACAACATAAACACAACACAACAAATACCCAGAATCCCATGCAGCCCTAACTCTCCCAGTCTACACGCCCCGCTAGCACCAAACCCCCCCACACATCATTCCCCCCCCCCCCCCCCCCCCCCCTCAGTGCGTCAGTTGAGGTTAGAGAGTTAGGGCTGCATGGGATTCTGGGTATTTGTTGTGTTGTGTTTATGTTGTGTTACGGTGCGGGGGTTCTCCAGAAATGTATTTGTCATTCTTTTTTGGTGTGGGTTCACAGTGTGTCGCATATTTGTAACGTAACAGTGTTAAAGTTGTTTTATACGGGCACCGTCAGTGTAAGCTGTGTGGCTGTTGACTAAGTATGCCTTGCTGTCTCCCACGTGTGCAAGTTAAAGGCCTACTGAAAGCCACTACTACCGACCACGCAATCTGATAGTTTATATATCAATGATGAAATCTTAACATTGCAACACATGCCAATATGGCCGGGTTAACTTATAAAGTGCAATTTTAAAATTCCCGCCACACTTCCGTTCGAAAAACTCCTTTGCATATGATGTATGCGCGTGACGTCACAAGAGCTACGGAAGAGGTTGGACCCTATCGGACCCGACATAAAAACCTCTGTTTTCTTCGAGAAAATTCCACAAAATTCCACAGTATTCTGGACATCTGTTGGTGAATCTTTTGCAATTTGTTCAATTAACAATGGAGACTACAAAAAAGAAAGCTGTAAGTGGAAAGCGGTGTGCTGCTGCGGGATGTAGCAACACAAAGACAAACACAACTGGTGTTGCGATGTTTTTATTCCCAAAAGATGGCGGCCAAGCTTTACTATGGAACAAAGAAGTCAAGCGAACACGGTTGGATTGGACCACACACACAAAGTACAGTGTATTATGCAGCGAGCATTTCGAACAATCATGTTTCGAAGAGGGTCCCTTGCAAAGGGCAGCGATGGGCATCGCTACCACCCGTCGACTCGTGCTGAAGAAAGGTGCGAAGCCAACTATTTTCAACAGACCACGGCCATGCTTAAGTGCAAGTTCGACAAGTTCAGAGCACCCCACACCCTCCACAAGTGGACAGACTGTGCACACGAGGTCTGCATTTGCCAAAAGGGAAAGGAAGAGGGTAAGAATCTTGATTTCCAGTTTCCATAGTCAGACTACACTGTTCCAATATCCATTTCTTTGTTCTCAATTGTTGATGACTGATGATAACAACCAAACCTAACCCCTCCACACCCCGGATTGTAAATAATGTAAATAATGCAATGTAATTATCTTGTGTGATGACTGTATTATGATGATAGTATATATCTGATAGTATATATCTATCATGAATCAATTTAAACAAGTTGAAAAACAAGTTGAAAAACTTATTGGGGTGTTACCATTTAGTGGTCAATTGTACAGAATATATACTTCACTGTGCAACCTACTAATAAAAGTCTCAATCAATCAATCAAAACTCACACACACAGTCATAGACTACTCCAGTGGTTCTCAACCTTTTTTCAGTGATGTAACCCCTGTGAACATTTTTTTAACTCAAGTATCCCCTAATCAGAGCAAAGCATTTTTGTTTGAAAAAAAGAGAAAAAAAAAGTAAAATACAGCACTATGTCATCAGTTTCTGATTTATTAAATTGTATAACAGTGCAAAATATTGCTCATTTGTAGTGGTCTTTCTTGAACTATTTGGAAAAAAAGATATAAAAATAACAAAAAACTTGTTGAAAATAAACAAGTGATTCAATTATAAATAAAGATTTCTACACATAGAAGTAATCATCAACTTAAAGTGCCCTCTTTGGGGATTGTAATAGAGATCCATCTGGATTAATTCTAAACATTTATTTTGTTGAAGTATTATTCAATAAATATATGTATAAAGGATTTTTGAATTGTTGCTATTTTTAGAATATTTAAAAAAATTCTCACGTACTCCTTGGCATACCTTCAAGTACCCCCAGGGGTACGCGTACCCCCATTTGAGAACCACTGGTCTACTCCATGAACAATGAAATAAATTAACAATAAAATAGTCTACATATAATTATTGCTTCAAGTTCTAGTCAAGTTCTTCTGCAGTATAAAGTATCGTACATTTACTGACATTACTGTCAATAGTGTCAATAGATTACAATAGACCAGGGGTCGGCAACCTTTACCACTCAAAGAGCCATTTTGGCAAGTTTCACAAATTAAAGAAAGTAACGGGAGCCACAAAATAATTTTTAAAATGAAAAACACCGCATACAAAGCTTAAATGCTTTGTGCTATGTTAACCAGGGGTCTCCGACACACGCACCAGCACGCACTTTGATGTGGAAATTTGATGTTAGTGCAGCCCGCGAGTTCCCGGGAGACTCCCGAATATCAGAGCGTGATGACACTGCATTTGGCGCCCTCTACAGTCTGCCCTAACAGTGCACCTGCTCGACCACACGTAGAATGCAGTTTCAGCTTGCTCACGTAAGTGACAGCAAGGTGTACTTGTTCAACAGCCACACATCTTACACTGACGGTACCAATACCCAGAATCCCATGCAGCACTAACTCTTCCGCTCAACCAATGCACGGAGAGGGGGGAGGGGGGGTTGATGTGTGGGGGGATTTGGTGGTAGCGGGGGTGTATAATGTAGACCGGAAGAGTTAGGGCTGCATGGGATTCTGGGTAATGGTTGTGTTGTGTTTATGTTGTGTTACAGTGGGATGTTCTCCAGAAATGTGTTTTTCATTCTTTTTTGGTGTGGGTTCACAGTGTGGCGCATATTTGTAACGTAACAATGTTAAAGTTGTTTGATACGGCTACCGTCAGTGTAAGCTGTGTGGCTGATGAGTAAGTATGCTTTGCTGTCTCCTGTGTGTGCAAGTAATAACAACATGCAACATGTGGCTGGACTGGCATGCTGTTTGTAAATGCTATAGAGGACAATTACTGCAGTGCAATTAGGGCATGCCCTTTATTTAGTAATTAGAGTGTAAATAGGATTATTTTTTCCCTGGGAGTCATCTATGAGAGGCACTGAGATCCATAAAACTCCTGGGTAAATCGGGGGGGTCGGCATGTATGTAGCTGAGCCGCATCAGAGTGGTCAAGGAGCCGCATGCGGCTCCGGAGCCGCGGGTTGCCGACCACTGCAATAGACAATAATATAAAGTATTGTACATTTACAGACAATAGATCAGATCATGGCCAGTACGACTACGGCATCAGTGGCGGATGCGGTGGATGAACCAATGGCAATGGCACTAGATTTGCCTGATGAGGAGGGCGATCAAGATCAGGTTCGATTTGTTTTCCTAATCAATGTTCAAATGGATTACAGTTCAAGCCCAATACAAAAGTATTCATAATTTATGTAAATGAGGTATCCATATTACATGTAGCTGTTTCTCCATTTCTAGGGAAATACAAGAGAACAAGGATGCCAGACAGACTGCGTACCGATTGGGAGAGCACCAACAGCAATGACCAGTAGCAAGAGCACCCAAACAGGGAAAATACATCATAGATCAAAGGGTATGTCTATTTCGGTGATGAACATGATTCTGCACATCACAGTACACATTGCACAGCTGCCTGTACAGAGTAGAGTAAATAAATAAATGATAAATGGGTTGTACTTGTATAGCGCTTTTCTACCTTCAAGGTACTCAAAGCGCTTTGACAGTATTTCCACATTTACCCATTCACACACTGATGGCGGGAGCTGCCATGAAAGGCGCTACCAGCAGCCATCAGAGGCAAAGGGTGAAGTGTCTTGCCCAAGGACACAACGGATGTGACTAGGAAGGTAGAAGGTGGGAATTGAACCCCAGTAACCAGCAACACTCCGATAGATAAATTAGGTGATTCAAAGACAATAAGTAGTATGTGATTCTAGTTTAGTTTTAATAGATTATATAAAACAACTTGTGTTTGATTTTATTGCTAGGACACCAGGTGACCCCAGAGATCCTCGAGAGGGTTAGAGCTCGGCTGGCCAGGGTTAGTGAAGTCCCATCGTCAAGTGTAGCAGCTCCATCTGACAGCCCCGAGATGCAGACTAACATAGCAACTCCAGGTGCTCCTGCATTGTTTGATGTAGGACCAGCATCAAGTCCCACTGCGCCTTTTGTTAGTGGTTCTTCCAATGACAGCTATGTGCCGAGTGAGTCATCGACATCGGATCCGTGTCAATCTGACGGGTCGCCAGATCGCCCACGTACTCACCAGATGCGTGAAGAGGGCTGCCACAAGGAACCGAAGTACATCATCTTTGAGTCGTGCCTCCAGAGTCTCGTCAAGTGGTGTCACTGTCCAGTCTGTGGCAGCCAGGACATAAGCCCTTCTTGGGATTCAAACAGTACACAGCTGACCATGACTCTTCAATGTGCATCATGTGACCAGAGGAGTAGTTGGAGCAGCCAGCCAAATATTGGCCCTTATGCCGCGGGCAACATCCTGCTATCTGCTGGCATGCTCTTCGCTGGCGCATCTTCTGGCAAGGTGTTGCAAGTGCTGAACAGCATCGGAGTGGTCACGTATGTGAAGAGGACATTTTTCAACCACTAGGAGCTCATCCTGCAGCCAGCCATCAAAAAGGTGTGGGAGGAACAGCAACGGATGCACCTCACCATGCTGCAGGTGGAAGGCCGACCCCTCGTCCTTGGTGGTGATGGGCGAGCAGACAGTCCGGGACACAGTGCCAAGTTTGGTACCTACACCACAATGGAGCTTGTGGCCAATGTGGTTCTCGACCTTCAGGTTGTACAGGTACGACCATATAATCTCACTAAAACACTAGTAACATAATAAGCAGAGAAGGGATTTTCCAGAATTATCCTAGTAAATTTGTTTAATAACATTAACCATTTCAATGTATACTAAGCCCCTTTTTCATATTTTTCTTTGCTCATTCCTTTTCTGTTATATATATTTCAGAGCAACGAATGTCTTGGCAGCTACCATATGGAGATGGAAGGACTGAAGAGGATGGTGGAGCTGCTGATCAGCTGGGACCTGGATGTCGGGGTGCTGGTGACAGACCGACACAGACAGATCGCTAAATGGATTCGCGAAAACATGCCCAATACACGGCACTGCTATGACATCTGGCATGTTGCAAAATGTTAGTTGGATTATTTGTATGCATGACAAGTTGTGAAGTAGTGTGTACATATTAGTGATCAGATGAATGCCATATTGTATTTAATCCACAAATTTCTGCTTTTTTCTGTTTGTAGCCATCGGAAAGAAACTGAATGCCATTGTCAAGCATAAGGACTGTGAAGACCTGAAGCCCTGGGTGCAAAGTATAATCAACCACCTCTACTGGGCAGCAGTGTCTACACCGCCTGGAGAGGGGGAACTTCTGGTTGCCAAGTGGAAGTCTGTGGAGCGACACATTCAAAACATCCACAAGGACCATGGCGACCTCTTCCCAATTTGTACTCAAGGACAACTGCAATGGCAAAAGAAATGGCTCAAACAAAGTGAGTAGGCAAATAAGTTGCCCGAAAGCAGTGAGGGACTAGCAGTATTTTCCTGCACATCTTTTGAAAGTCAAAAAATTCAGATAAACTTGTAAGTAAATAACCAGTTTAAGTTGACTGGAACATTTTTGTAGAAACGTTGTTCTATTTTAAATTTATGTTTAGGTTCACGCTCAGCAGTGAAACTGGAGGAGGTGGTCAACAACAAGTCCCTGCTAAAAGATATCGCCATGCTGTCGGGTGAACACCAGACTTCCAAGGTGGAGGCGTTCCATAGCCTTATCATACAGGTGAGAATTAGACTGATCGCCTGTAGGTGGTGTCGGTGGTTACCACCTGCCACTAGGACTTTGGTGGCCAGGGAGCAAAATACTAGAGCATACTAAATGTAGCCTTGATACAGTCAGTGTAAGCAAGAGAATGTTGGAGGTCCAACATAGTGGCTGGCATCTTGGTGAGAAAGATTGCAAACAATTCTGGCGTGGTGTTAACATTGAAAACAAAACAGCTTCATTACTGCAGGAGATCAAGCTTTAATAGCTGACTATTAACAGTTTAATACACAAACATTTGTATTCAAATTTACAAACAATTTATAAATTTACACACACATTGTATGGACGCATGACTGAATAAAGTGTCTTTTATCTTATACAGTTCGCACCGAAAATGTATGTCTTCTCATACATCGGAATGCTGTGCAGGTATGTTTCCACACTAATCTAAGTGTCACTAGTGTGTGCCATACTTTAGTACTAATTATTACATTATTCTGTTACCACACCTAGGAACCTGCTTGCTGGGCTGCACTGGAACGAAAATTCGAGCCGCCCTATAGCCACTACACAAGCGGGTGCTGAGCGCTATGCAGTACGCTACCCGAAGTATAAAGCAGGGGGCCATGTGGTCAAGAAAATTGCGACAGAGCCAACATACCGTAAGTGTAGAGGACACAAAACATGTAAACACTTGACACTTTGTATCATGATAATAATACTGTCAAGTTTCACTCTCCATGAGTATATTATGTTGTGAGCAAGAACATGTACAATTGTATTTTGCAGGCTACGTAGATGACTTGATCAGGGAGGTTGTTGCTGGCTGCAGACAGACCCCTGACGAGAGAACACCAGTCAGCGTCACTGTGGATGTGCCTCCCTTCCTCTGCGATGAACTGGAGAAGCCAGACAAGGAGGAAGCCATCGCCAAGCACAGGAGTCGCTTCGGTAAGTGTGAAATGCCCTCCCGGTAACAGTTAGAGATGCTACCTCAGTAGAAGCATTTAAGTCCCATCTTAAAACTCATTTGTATACTCTAGCCTTTAAATAGACCCCCTTTTTAGACCAGTTGATCTGCCGTTTCTTTTCTTTTCTCCTCTGCCCCCCCCCCCACGTGGAGGGGTTATTCCGGTGACCATGGATGAAGTGCTGGCTGTCCAGAGTTGGGACCCGGGGTATACCGCTCGCCTGTGCATCGGTTGGGGACATCTGCGCTGCTGACCCGTCTCCGCTCGGGGTGGCCTCCTGCTGGCTCCACTGGACCCTCACTAATATGTTAGACCCACTCGACATCCATTGCTTTCGGTCTCCCCTAGAGGGGGGGGGGTTACCCACATATGCGGTCCTCTCCAAGGTTTCTCATAGTCATTCACATCGACGTCCTACTGGGGTGAGTTTTCCTTGCCCGTGTGTGGGCTCTGTACCGAGGATGTCGTTGTGGCTTGTGCGGCCCTTTGAGACATTTGTGATTTAGTGCTATATAAATAAACATTGATTGATTGACTGATTGATTGATTGATTTTATTGATTAAGTACAGTGGCCATGTAGATTCTGTTGCAGTCACTGCACGTCTTGGAACCCCGTGTAGTCCATCGATGGGAATGTTGTCCTAATCTTATGTACTACACAAGCTGGTAGTACCACCCTTATGTCCTTTCCCAGATATCCCCAGCAGAAGCGGACAAACTGTCGATAGGCTGTGTGTCGTCTCCGCCTGCAAGTAGCAAATGATGGCAGCTGTTATTATCCGGACATGGATACACAGTGACTCACTGTTCTCTGAGATTCAAAAGACATTGTCATGCATTCTATTCATTTGTCATTTACTGTTGCAGTAAATTGTAAATATTGTTGACATCTACGGTCCATCTATGTAATACTTCTATGATATATAATGTCATGTGCATTGTAGCACAGTACATTTCACAGAATAAGAATAAGATAAGAAAGTGCTCATTCTGACTTATCTTCCAAAGGTTGATAGAATAAAGAATTATTTAAACTTATTAGTGCCTCACTCATTTTGCTGTTGCTGCAGCATGCCATATTGCTGTTTGTAGGCGTTATACGCTGTCTGCAGCACCCATTCATCCAGACACACAGATGGAAAGCCATGGTGGTCTATGATGCACGTCTTCACCCCCTCCTCCTCCATCGTTCTGGTCACTGCCTCTATTTCACTACAGCAGACACACTCAGCCACTGTCTCCATGTTCACACAGTTTTGACATGTACACCTGGAAATAGAAATGTTCATAATATTTGTAAATCAATTCATATTATTGACACCTGCCATCTGCAAACATGTGGAATAATTAATATTATCATTGTCTTGTTGTGGATCTTATTAATCTGCATGCATATTTTTAGTATTGCCGGTATATGGAGCTGTGGCCCATAGAAATAATGGGTAATTAATTAGGTTTGACATTGTGTCAATGATAGATACTTAGTGTATAGATAGGCCTGGGGTGTAAGTTGTAACACTAACAGTAACACATTGTGTCAATGATAGATACTTAGTGTATAGATAGGCCTGGGGTGTAAGTTGTAACACTAACAGTAACACATTGTGTCAATGATAGATACTTAGTGTATAGATAGGCCTGGGGTGTAAGTTGTAACAGTAACAGTGCAAGACTAGGCCACAAACTAAAACTAGTCTATAAATAAATAACATATTACCATTCTGTATTCTCAAGGCGATCTATGTCGTGTGCTCCTCCAGCATCAATAGCAGCAGCGTCCTCCTGACCGTCTTCATCAGCGTCGGGTTCAAAGCGGTATGGCTCTATCCCTCTCACAGCTTCTTCCCTATCTGAATCGCTTCCACTCCCCACTAGTCCTTCACTTGCACTTTCCTCATCCACAAATCTTTCATCCTCGCTCAAATTAATGGAGAAATCGTCGCTATCTCGGTCAGAATCGCTCTCAGATCTGGCGGCCATCATTGCAAACAATAGGGAGCTTTGCGGATATGTTCAATTGTCTACGTCACGCTACTTCCGGTAGGGGCAAGGCTTTTTTTTGTCAGATACCAAAAGTTGCGATCTTTATCGTCGTTTTTCTATTCTAAATCCTTTCAGCAAAAATATGGCAATATCGCGAAATGATCAAGTATGACACATAGAATAGATCTGCTATCCCCATTTAAATAAAAAAATTTCATTTCAGTAGGCCTTTAAACAAATCTAATTTCATTGAAAACCTGGTCTGTTGAATATAAGGCCCTTTTTTTAAAAATAAAATAAAATAAGATAAATAAATAAACATTTTCTTGGATAAAAAAGAAAGTAAAACAATATAAAAATAATTACATAAAAAATAGTAATTAATGAAAATGTTAGTGGACCAGCAGCCTATACAATCATGTGTGCTTCAGGGACTGTGTCCCTTGCAGATGTGTTGTCTATGTTGTGGGAACCAGAATATTGGTAGCAGAAAGAAATAACCCCTTTTGTGTGAGTGGGTGTGGATGAGTGTGCATGGGGGAGGTTGTTTGGGTTGATGCACTGATTGAAAGTGTATCTTGTGTTTTTTCTATGTAGATTTAATTTAAAAAAAAAAAAAAAAAAAAAAAAATTTTTATTTTTATTTTTTTATATTTTTTTTTAGAACAGGTCCGCGGGCGACTCATCTGGTCCTTACGGGCGACCTGGTGCCCGCGGGCACCGCGTTGGTGACCCCTGCATTAAACAATGTAACAAGGTTTTCCAAAATAAGAGAACAACTTCAACTCAAGTTATGGAAAAAAGTGCCAAAATGGCAGTGTCATATTTATTATTGAAGTCACAAAGTGCATTATTTTTTTTAACATGCCTCAAAACAGCAGCTTGGAATTTGGGACGTGCTCTCCCTGAGATAATCCTGATACCCACTACAACTATGGGAAATACTATACTTTTACTTTCACAAAGTGCATTATTTTTTATTTTTTTAAACATGCTTCAAAACAACAGCTACAAAAACAATGAAGGCACACAGCTTCAGTCCAGAGTATACTAGAGTAATAAAGTAAACATAGTTATCCTTTAGTGCAAGACTGCCTGGCATACTGTATAACAGGGAATTATAAACTGGGCTCACACCCATCTTCCGCTTGTATTCATCGTGTAACTCCTTAGGATTCTTGAAGAGGTGGGAGATCTAATTGCTCGTATTAAAGTAAGACGTTTTGGTTCCTCCTCGCATTACCAACTTTTTGCAGTCATTGCAAATTGCCTGTTTTTTATCCGTCAGACACACTTTAAAATAATCTCAAACCATAGACATGGTGTCGTTAGTTAGTCACCGAGCTCACTCGCTTGTTAGCCACGGCTACAGCACCGGCAACAACACACTCTTGTTGTTGTGCTCCGCTCGCGGCGGTTTGATGAGGTCATCAAGCGTCGCCAGTAAACCTCTCATGCTGCAGTCGTCAACTCCTGTGTTGTGTGTGGGAGAGGGAAGAGGGAAGAGGGGAGGGGCTGCTGATTGAGACGCAACTGCTCTGTACTTCTCCCTACGTCCGTGTTTTACCAGATACGTACTGCTACGTACAGCGGCGTTTTCAAAAGTCATTAATTTTAATTTTTGAAACCGATACCGATAATTTCCGATATTACATTTTAAGCATTTATCGGCCGATAATATCGGCCTGTATCGGCCGACATCTCTAATCAAAGCTAAAGACACCACTGATACAGCTTTCAAAACTCTGATACCAATGATAATGATGTATTTTTCTTTATGGCATTGATGCACATGTGAATTTTTGATGTGTTTGATTCTTGATATTATGTGACATGCATAAAATATATTAGAGAAAAATATTAGAGTTAAGTCATCTGATGCGGATGCAATGGACAAAAGTACAAGAATGGAATTATAATGAGTAAAGACCGTAGAGACCACTGGTATGTAATTACTATTGTTGGTCCTAAGATACAGTTGGATATAAATACTATGTACATTAATAGATTTTTACAAAGTATTAAATGGTTACTGCGAGTAGTGTTTGATGCTATCCCTCTTTGATTTAAAGGAAAACTGCATTTTCTTTCAAAATTTTGCCTATCATTCACAATCCTTATGTATGACAAACACACATGTTTTTCATTTTTTTAAATGGATTCTAACTATTAAATAAACGGGTGTAAAAGTCAGCTTACAATGGAGCCTATTGGAGGGGATTCTAAAGATTGGTTCAAAGTGAGGTTGGAAATATTTGTAAATTTTGGAAGTTGTATTCTCAATACTTTGTCACTATATTTATTGTACAATAACTGAAGTACACATTTCTAGAAATGTCTTGTATTTTCAGAATATTGAGGAATGTTTATTCCTCTCCCCAAATGTGTCACTATCGAAACAGCAATAAATTACGAATAAAAACTATTATGCTAACCTGTTACTATGGTTACTTCCCTTGTGTAGAGATTATTTTTAAATAATTGAGGTTTTTCACAATAAAATCCATAAAAATTATTTTTTTCAACAATATTTCTTACTTCAATATATGCAATCTTTTTTTCTGAAATGCAAAGTAAAATTGTTTTCAGAGTTAATGATTTATGAAATTGAACATAAACTTAACCAATCGGTATAATATTTTAATTGATAACTCAATACACTTGTCTTTTCTTTGTAAACGCTGAGTGTTTCGGTAGTGACTGCACATGTTTCTGTAGTGACCACTATTTTGTTTGCAAGGTTGTATCATAACCCCTCAAATTCATTGCTTAATATTAACTTATTCATGCTTGATGTTGGATATATTACAAACGCTTATGTTTTGTGGTCAATAAAATCATTTGTTTTTGGAATAAACTTAATATCAGTTGAAAATAGGTACCCAACATGGGTTCAGTATTCAGTGGCAGCACAGTGGGTAGCGCTCGTGCCTCACAGCGAGAAGGTCCTGGGTTCCATCCTCAAGCTCGGGGTCTTTCTGCGTGGAGTTTGCATGTTCTCCCTGTGACTGTGTGTACTTATTCTGTTTTTATATGTTTAAATTGATCTTAAGGTCTGCAATAAAGATTGATGATGATGATGATGATGAAAAGTATGACCCGAGAGCCGGATCAGGCCCGCGAACAGGTTTTATGCGGTCCGCGGGATGAGTTTGCCAAGTATAAAAATGTACCTGATTTTTTAATGAAACAGCTGTTCTAAATGTGTCCACTGGATGTCGCAATAGCAATTGCATCTTTGTAGATGATGCTACATATGTACAAAATAAACCACATGTTAGTACATCAGTCGAGGAAAATGATCAAACTACGTACACAACATACTGTAATTTGATTTTGATTACTGGCTAAAATGTTTTGTTTTCTCATCGAATTGAACGCAGTCAGTGAAGATTGTTTATTAGATGTGTGAGGTATCACTCCGGGGGTTTTTTGTTGGCCAAACTGTTTTACTGAACCACTAGGGAGGGGTTGGAGAAGAACAAAGCTTGTTTATTAGACTTCATCTTCATTAGCCAAACTGCTTTTGTGTTTTATTTTGATATCACAAAGGAAACAGGTTTTGTTTACATGAATTGTGTTTTTTTTTCATGTCAATTCAAAAATCATTCATGTGACATCATTTTGTTAATGTGTTATTGTGTATAGATAATTCCTATATGACATATTTCTGCTCAAACTCATAATGCATCTGTCCCGATACAGCATCTACATGATGTA
This sequence comes from Entelurus aequoreus, assembly GCF_033978785.1. Classification (NCBI taxonomy): domain Eukaryota; kingdom Metazoa; phylum Chordata; class Actinopteri; order Syngnathiformes; family Syngnathidae; genus Entelurus; species Entelurus aequoreus. Next base: position 33,866,537 of record NC_084731.1, read on the forward strand.
CATAACTTTAAAAAAAAAAAAAAACTATCAAAATGTAAAAATAAAGATAAAGGCATCATGTAATGACAAAAAACTGACAAGTTGATGTTATTAAATAATTTTTTTTTAAAAAGATATTTAAATATATGGATAACATTTATAGTGTTTTTATTAGACATTACAAATGACATGATGGTATAACGTTCACACCCCAACACTGCTTTACTTAAGTAATGTTTGCCTTGGTGCCCTAAAACATGAGCCCTCCTTTAAGGCGACACTTGCCTTGACCTTAAAAAGTTAAAATTCGAGACCTGTAGGAACTATATTTGCTTTTTTGCAAAATCTTCAAATTTGCTTATTTTTTCAAAAAAAAATTTAAATCTAGTTTTTGCTAAAAGCCAATAAGAAGTAAGCTACTAATGGCCTTCAGGCTGTATTTTGGAGACCCTTGAGCTAATGCAATTAAACAGTTGGTGATACAATGAAAAAATAGATCAAGACAACTGTTTTGCATTAACACATAACTCTCACAAAACTAAACATGACTGTTGATCTAAAAAAAAAAAAAAAAAGGACATTACCATACTTTGCGTGCATGCTTGAGTAGACCCTGTCTGACGTGCTGCATGGGGGAAAAAACATATTTAGGTTATGACTTCCAATTAAAGCATGTGACCAAATTACTGGTGACAGGCTTTCGTCCATACATACCAAGTAGTCAGTGAACCTAACAAGTATCTGGAGAAAAGCAACAAAAGCATAAAACAAAATGTGAAGACAAACTTCTGTACATTCAACCACTTTGTTACATTTTTGTGTATTCCAGGGTGGAGCTTTCTACTTCATGGAACATGTGGTGTCAAGTCCCTCCACCTGGACACACTTCCTGCAACACACACTTGAGCCCTTGTGGCTCTATATTGAAGATGGATGCATCATTACGAGAGCGACATGGAAAGATCTGGAGTCAGCTGGCTTTTCTCAAGTCAACATTAAACACTTGGAGGCTCCAATCTCTCTAGTGATACGACCACATATCCAGGGATATTGCATTAAATAAAAATACCTAATATGATTGTCAACATTATTTCTAAACCAAATTAACCGCTGGTGTAAAGATAAAACATAATAAAATACAAATATAATATTCCAAGTACACCCTTTAAGATGCAATAAACTAATATTTCTTGTATATATTTTCACATTGTAATTAAATTGTCAATTTAAATAAAAAATATATGTCAGAATAATTGTATATAAGTTATCACACAACTTGTTTGCTTGCAGTTCAGGTTGCCCTGCGTGAAGACCGGTTGCCCTTACTATCCACTGGTGCACACAAAGCTGTCTTTGATCTTATCAAGCAAAAGGCGGACAGCTTGTAAAACTCCACTGTGTGCAATGGAATGCGCCGTAGAGGTGTCGGTTTCTCAGATCTGGACAGCCACGGGAAGGGCCTTATCAGGACCCAAAATCTACGAGCAGAGAGGGGGCAAACCTGACACCGCTTCAAGCACCTTTTGTTTTAACTGTATATGACCCAGTGCAGCTGCTGCATAATGAGACCCCTCCCCTTAGAAGCAGCTGCAGCTATGTAATCAGGGAAATTCCCAAATAAATGGGGAGGCGTGGAACTTTTTCCTCAGAGCGTGGGGTGACACTGTACGAGGGTGCAGTTTCCACGCGCTCTCATCATAAGCTAAATTGAATCTTTTCTCTGTTTGATTCCTTGCTTCTTGTCCTGTTTAATAGATAGTTCTGTGTTTGAACCTGACAATATATACATACACTCAGTCACGGTTATCGCAGTATTGTTTCGGATAAGCGGAAGATGGATGCATGGCAGTATTGCTGAATGTGCTCAAAAAGTACTTAAATAGACCAAAATCTTTCAACCAAGTGTTCTTTTTTTAAAATGACAAATAAAAAGACACACAACATACATTCTTGGCAGAGAAAACATCAAATATTGTTTTGGCTTCATAAAAGCCGTATAATTTTTATTTATGTGTTTAAATATGTTTATCTTCTTCCATTTTCATTTGTAAATGTTACAGAATATTTCTTAATGAATGCAAATTGGGTGTTCATTTTGCTTCACTTCTGGTTTATGTGACGTTCCCTACCTGTTGAAGACAGTCTATTTCCAACGTGACACTGTGTCATAACGTGGTGGGGGAATGGGTTGTTTGTTTTCCCGAGATGCAAGTAAAGTTGGAGCGGGCAAGGCGTGAAGGTCATCTTTTATTTGAACACTAACTACAAAATACAAACAAAAGGGTACAAACAAAAGGCGCGCACAAAAGGCGGAGAACAAACTTGACTAATGAAACCAAAACTAGCACTTGGGCAAAAAACTATGAACAATAAACAAATCTTATATGGAACGCAGGGAACTATGGCATAGATTTCAAAGGTAGCATGGAGGTACAGAAGTAGCATGGCATTAAGTGAGCAGAGGTAAAGTCGCCAGGCTGACTTCCTGGCAACAATGGGCTTAAATAATACAAACATGATTGACAACAGGTGCGCGAGTGCAAAACGTGAGACAGGTGCATGACATGAGGACAGGTGAAAACTAATGGGTTGTCATGGAAACAAAACAAACAAGAGTGCACAAAGGGTCCAAAAACCAAACCGAACATAACCAAAACAAAACATGATCACACAGACATGACACACTGTATAAATCGATCAGTTTGTGCAAAAAAGCACAGCCTTTAATTTCAATGTGAATGCTGTATCTTAGTTGTTTAGACAGTAATGTGTTCATACAGATTTAGATTTCTTATTGGGGAAAGACAAACATTTCTCTTGTTTTCATGTTAGCATTTAAGTTAACTAGCAAACTAACGCTAGTCAGTCCAAAAGTTTATCAACGTGTGGTTATCAATCACGTTTTTTTATCATTTTAATTGAATACGGTACTACTAACCGTCGGGAGTTTTACAGCGGTTATCATTATTACAGTTTAAGTGCATGTAGTACAAACAAAACCGATGCAAAGAGTGACCACTTATGCAGCCCGTAAACACGCATGCACATGGCGATTTACTGAGGCTGGCAAAGTTATCACTTTCATTTTCATTTATCGTTCGTTTAATTGACTTATCAAATATCGCCACAGGTCTTCATAAAACTACAGTAGTTGTTTGCGGTAAATTCTGTTGTATTGTTTTGTCATACAATAGATCACACCTAAAAGTTTTTTTAAAGGCATGTTACATAAAATTGTGCATTCAATCGATCCCAACTGGACTGCTTGGTTTGTCTTGGAAGACCTTTCGCCTCTCATTTGAGTAGGCTTCATCAGTTTGTGCTCATAGACTTAGATTGGTCAGATCTAGTCTAGCGACTGGTGCCAAATCCCCAAATATTCATGCTCCAAAAACCAGGAGGGTGTGCCTGGGCAAGGATGGTTTTGCCCTATCTTAGTGAGAAAAACAACTGTTTAATACAAAACGAGCAATCCTAACTCTCAAAGCCAACGGCAGTTGTTGAAGTGTTATTTCCCCTCGTTAGCATTGAGGTATTGTGTGGCAGAACCATATCTGCCAACTTTTGAAACTCAAAAAGGCTTTTTAATAAACACCATGCCAGTACACTTCAAACCAGGCAAATCCCTGAGACAGAGACTGGTGCATCCTAAAGACCGGACACCCCACACCCACAAAAACAATCTGGTGTATGCTATGAAGTGTAATGATGAATGCACTGATTCATATATTGGGGAAACAAAACAACCACTAAGCCGACACATGGCACAACATAGACGGGCAAACTCTTTAGGCCAAGACTCAGCTGTATACCTGCACCTCAGGGAGAAACAGCACTTCTTAGAGGACACAAATGTACAGATTCTGGACAGGGAGGACGGATGGTACGAAAGACGTGTGAGGGAAGCCATCTATGTCAAGGTTGAAAAACCATCCCTGAAAAGAAGAGGTGGTCTGCGACACCACCTGTCTCCCACATACAACACTGTCCTTTCAACCATCCCTAAAAGACTTGAGCCTCCAACAAATAACAGGAGTTAGAACACATTCTGCTCACAGTAGGTGACCAAAATGCCATTTCTTTACAACTGAATGAAATACTTACACGGGAGATTTCGACTACTTTGACTGGTAGTAGTCCATCCACAGTGATCGTTCTGCCACACAATACCTCATTGCTAACGAGGGGAATTTACACTTCAACAACTGTCGTTGGAAACTAGGGTTGTACGGTATACCGGTATTAGTATAGTACCGCGATACTAATGAATCATATTCTGTACTATACCGCCTCTGAAAAGTACCGGCGTCACAACATCTTCTTTTGTTTTTTTAAAATGTATATTATGTTTATAAACTCAGGAAATATGTCCCTGGACACATGAAGACCAATGTATGATCCTGTAACGACAAATTTGTGGTATCATCCAAACAACAGAAGAATAAATGATTATTACATTTTAACAGAAGTGTAGATAGAACATGTTAAAATAGAAAGGAAGCAGATATTAACAGTAAATGAACAAGTAGATTAATAGTTCATTTTCTACCACTTGTCCTTAATAATTTTGACAAAATAATAGAATGGAAAATGACACAATATGTTACTGCATACGTCAGCAGCTAAATTAGGAGCCTTTTTGTTTTGTTACTCCATTTCACATATTTCCCCTAAAAAAATTTTCACGTTACATTTTAAAATTTCAATGTCCAACTCTTTCACAGGTGATACACAACAGGTGTTCCATGTTCTGTCATTCTACATTACTCCAAAGCCAAACAGGATATAAAAGTCCTCTATTTTTTCATTGGGCATAAAAACTATTTGGTTTCTTTTTTTAACCATTTAAAGGGATTTTGATCAAATGATGTCACAGTTTGGTAGTATCAAATTTACATATTACTTATGTAACTAATTCAAACCTGACCAAAAGACCTTAAAAAATTACATAGTTGATATTTTTGTTTAGGACAGAAGTTTAAAGAGAAAAAAGTAAAGCAAAAATATGACACCAAAAATGTTTTATTCCCTTCAAAAACGTCAAGGAAAGGGTCATATCATGATTACTTTTTTTAAAACACTTCCTTGTGGTCTACTAAACATGTAATGATTATTTGGTGAAAAATGTGCATGGATTTTGTTTTACAGACCTTAAGACATTTTTTTCTCCCTTATGAAACGGTTGATTTTGAGAAGCGGACTCGTTAGATGTAAACAAACCCCTCCTCACCACACACCCCTCAGTAAGCATTCGCCCCCGCCCGGTGGTAAATGAATAATTCCTATTTGGTGGAAATCCTTCCTGCACTCATTATTTAACAGTGTGTTGCTGAAGGAGCTCCTCCTCTACTGTGTTCATTAGGTCAGAGCAGTGGTTCTAAAACTTTTTTCACCAAGTACCACCTCAGAAAAAAACTTGGCTTTCCAAGTTCCACTATAATGACCACATTATTATACAGTAGCGTAGTAGGCTCAAGTATTCACAAAAAATAAAACAGAGGTTTTATTTAACAAATACATTTAATATTTTGGCCACTGTAACATTACACACAGTTTGAATACTAACACTGTGTATGGAACAAGTCTGGAACTATACACTGACTAAGGTTACATTCCTCCCGAGTCTGTAACTTTCTAATGCTAGATCCTGGACGTATACATGTGTACATTGACAATAAAAGGCTTTACTATTCTATATCATGTAAACAACTCCGCTCCTCGGCTGTTTGGAATTATAAATAATTAGTGACGTGATTGATATTTATAATGCGCTTTTCTCTAGAGACTCAAAGCGCTTTACATAGTGAATATCTACATCATTAAGCTACATTTAAACCAGTGTGGCTGGCAGTGAGAGCAAAGTAAAGTGTCTTGCCCAAGGACACAACGGAAATGATGAGGATGGCGGAAGCAAAGATCGAACCTGGAACCGTCAAGTTCAGGGGTGGGCAATTAATTTTTACCAGGGGCCGCATGAGCTACCCGAGCACTGCTGGAGGGCCACATCGACAATATTTCAATTAAATTTTGCTCAATATTATTTTTGATATATACCGTAAGATAAATAATAATAATAATAATAATAATAATAATAGTAATACTTCAACATAGTGTGTGTAACAGCATTCCATGACTAATATATATAAATTAACATTAATAATAAATGACAGTAAAATAAGCACACGTATGACTGAGGAGTCATAGTGTAACTTTGTGTGGTGTTTGAGTTGTCCGACTTTTTGTGTGGCCTTAAACGCACCAGTGGTTTAGTGGTATGCGTGTTGGTGACAGATGACAAGTTGGTTTTGGCCTGGTTTGTACGGCAGAAAATGACTAGTTTTTCGAGATAGAATTGTTTTACTCATGTTTTTGGTGTGGTTATGTCCGAATATAAACAGTTTTGTTCAATAAAGTGATCGATATAATTCCTGTCCTCGAAGCATCTCGATAGACGTTACAATAATTGAACGGTGTTCAATTGAACGGTGTTGACGAACACCGTTAGGGCCGCTTGTTGTCACTGTCACTCAAAGTTGCATTGCAAAATTCCATAGAATAAATATGTTTATTTTGTTTAGAATTCAGATGGGATTTGATTTGGTGCGCGGCATATATACTTGCTGCGCGCAGCGGACGCTTGAGCAGTGCGCAATTGCGCAGGCACGCACCTTAGGTGAGGGGACGTTGCTTTGCAGTTCATGTGTTGTTGAAAACACGCCATTCCTCATCAACTTTTCTCTTTTTGGCGTCTCGGGTGTAAACCGTGCATCACTTGTCGCTGCATGTGCACCTTCACTCGCAGGTTACACACGGACACACGCCCATAAATAATACTTTTCAAAATAAAAGCAGCACAGTTGTATTGCGCGCAGGACATACATGTTTTTTCAACTTTATTTTGTAATTGCAGTTGTTCACATTCACTCACAATCACGCATACGTCCACACGGAAGTAATACAAATAACGATTTTCAAAACAAAAGCAGCACCGTTGTATTGCACACTCGACATAGATACTTTTTAAAATTTATTTTGTAATTTATAATTGGCCTCACGCGGGCCGGACAGGGACGCACAAAGGGCCGGATGCGGCCCGCGGGCCGCAGAATGCCCAGGTCTGGTCAAGTTGCTGGTACGGCCGCTCTACCAACCGAGCCACACCGCCCGGCTAAAGGTTATCAGCTGTGTTACGTGTGACACGGTGATTGTAATAACAGATTATATAACTTACTCGTCCATTGCCAAACACAGAAAGCACTGATTAAAAGAAGGATCATTATTTTGCCAGAGGACAATGACGCAGTTGTCTTGCATTAATTAGAAGACTAAGCTCGCTCCACAACAAATCAAGTTAAAACTGCTGAAGTATATTTAATATATTTATCTTGTGTGGCCAAACTGTTAATTTCATTCCTAATATTTCTTATTTCCCTTAATGTATCCTGTCCCAAATCTACTTTGTGTCTTCTTTCTAATTCTTTTAATATATTTTTTTTAAGTCATCTGATTTTGTATTCTCATTTTTTTTTTCTTAAATGAAGATATTGCTATAATTTTCCCTCTTAAAACAGCCTTCAGGGTATCCCATAACATGGGGGGCGAAACCTCTCCTGTGTCATTGAACTCCAAGAAGAGATTCATTTCAGATGTATTTTGTGCCTTAAAGGATAGGTCATTCAGCAGACTTGAATTTAGTTTCCATGTATTATTTTTTGCCCTCAGATTAAAGTCAACAGATAAGTATATAGATGCATGGTCACTTAGATCTATCGTCCCAATTTCACAGCTACATATTTTATCTTTATCCTTCCCAAATGTTAGAAAATAATCTATTCTTGGCGGCGTGGCGAAGTTGGTAGAGTGGCCGTGCCAGCAATCGGAGGGTTGCTGGTTACTGGGGTTCAATCCCCACCTTCTACCATCCTAGTCACGTCCGTTGTGTCCTTGGGCAAGACACTTCACCCTTGCTCCTGATGGCTGCTGGTTAGCGCCTTGCATGGCAGCTCCCGCCATCAGTGTGTGTGAATGTGTGTGTGAATGGGTGAATGTGGAAATACTGTCAAAAGCGCTTTGAGTACCTTGAAGGTAGAAAAGCGCTATACAAGTATAACCCATTTATCATTTATAAAGACAGTGGGGAGCAGAGAAATAAGTATAATCCCTTCTGTCAGGGAAAAGGTCTCGCCATATGTCAATTAAGCCTACTTCCTCAAAAAGTGTATTTACTTTCTTATAAAGGGGCTTGGTGTTATGTATTTTTATACTAGATGAGTCCAATTTTGGCTGTAAATATATACATAAATCCCCACCACAAATCAAAAGACCTTCGCTTTCCGTTACCATAATATTGGTGATTTTTTGGAAGAAATGAATATCACTCCCAGGAGGGCATTCAGTAGGGTGATTGGGTTCCCATCTATCTTTCCCTTTAAATAAATCTACCCTCCTTATCACCAAATTCCAGTACTTTTTCAAAATGTTGCTTATATGAGATGAGGATAGCAAATCCTCTCCTATGTCCTAATTTATATGACGAAAAAAACAAACGAGTGAAGCCCATTCTCTTTAGTTTTACATGCTCCTTGTCAGCCAAGTGGGTCTCCTGTAAATACACTATGTGGGCTTGTTCTGTCCTCACCTTCGATAAGATTTTACTGCGTTTAATTGAGCTCAATAGTCCATTAACATTAAACGATACACATTTTACTTTGTCACACCAACGGTTTCACTTCACTACCTAGCAACCATGAGCACGATAAGACAAAGTCAACGGAGCAATAGATCATTGCCAGAAGTGAAACCGGACTTAAAAGCATTAAAAAGAACTCTACAAAACAATCTCCAAGAACAGACTCTCTGAGAGAGTCAAAGAATATTGTGATAATGATAGAAATTCAAAAGTTCAGAGAAGAAATGAAAATTCTTAGTGAAGACAACACAGCATTAAGACGGGAGATGGAGAAGCTGATAGAGAAGAATGCAACATTGTACCAACAATCGAATGCCAAGCAACAAGATAACACTGATTTGGGGAACTTTAGGGAGGAGATGGCATCATTGAGACAACAGCTCAATGTCAGACAACAAGATCCCACCCATCTGGAGAATATCAGTGTTTTGGAAAACATCAAAGAGGAAATAGATCAGTTTAAAAGACAGAATGGCATAATCATTGCAGGGCTACACATCAATCCTGGATCCTATACAAGAGTAGTTGACAACAGAGGACAACCAGACGACATGGACGCGGTTTCAACAGAGCAACAAGTGGTCAACTTTCTGCAATCAAAAATAATTTATGTCGATATTAACACCATTGATAGGTGCATTTCAGTGAATAGGAGAGACAACAGCACCACGGCAGTCATCACTGTGAAGCTTGCCAACAGGAAATCCAAATTGGCATTGCTGAGACAGAGAAAAAAGCTGAAGGGCACAAATATGTACATGAACATATTCATTACCTCACTAAACGCAATGCAGATATCGCCAAGAGAGCACGCGACTTGAGGAAACGGGGGCAAATTCAGGGAAGTTTGGACGTCAACTGCAAAATCTACATCAAACTGAATAGGGCTCCAGAAGAAAGAGTCCTAGTTGTCACAGACATCAAGGATTTGGACAAATATTGCAACCACAACAACCAAAACAACAATAATGGAGTCTGACGGAAAACAAACATCGACATTCAACTACAAAACTACGACGCTCCAAAGAATTACCAAACAAAAAGATCTGTACTCAGATGCATATTCGGGCCACTCCCAGTTAAAGACTCCCTGAAAACCACTGGTTTGGTTTATATAAGCTACAATAACACCCAATAGGTACATGAATTGGCTATCATAATTTAATCAGGTTTCTCTATTAAGGATTAAAAAAACTAATCCTGTACAGTTACAGAAAACTATGTTATAAAGATGCCACAATTGGGATTACTAGCAGGATTACAATTTAAAATACATTTAGTGTTCATTGTGTATTTATCCGCTAACTAGAGATTTCATCAATTTTGCAAATTATTTATCTATTAATAAAAATAGAGTTGTGTTTCCTTCAGCCACCGAAGGTGGAGTATTCAAGGCACATAACTTGTAAATAGCCGACATCTGTAGTTTTTTTCACAGAGATCTCTATGATGAAATAAAGAAATCTTAGTGAATGTCTAACGTTAATGACCTATATTGTTTAGGCACCGTCTAGCAACACATCAACTGCCTGTCGAACAAACTTCCATCATCAGGGTTCCTAATAGTTTCTGAAGGAGAACAGCATTACAGCTTTTGAAGAAGAACCCGCGTTTTCACAACAAAGGGCCACATAGCGATAGCATAGACTAGAGCAGGGGTGTCAAACTCATTTTAGCTCAGGGGCCACATTAAATGCCTACTGAAACCCACTACTACCGACCACGCAGTCTGATAGTTTATATATCAATTAGTTTATATATCAATGATGAAATCTTAACATTTCAACACATGCTAATACGGCCGGGTTAGATTAGTAAAGTGCAGTTTTAAATTTTGCGCAAAATATCCAGCTGAAAACATCTCGGTATGATGACGTCTGCGCGTGACGTCACGGATTGTAGAGGACATTTTGGGACAGCATTGTGGCCAGCTATAAGTCGTCTGTTTTTATCGCAAAATTCCACAGTATTCTGGACATCTGTGTTGGTGAATCTTTTGCAATTTGTTCAATGAACAATGGAGACAGCAAAGAAGAAAGCTGTAGGTGGGAAGCGGTGTATTTCGGCCGGCTGCAGCAACACAAACACAGCCGATGTTTCATTGTTTACATTCCCGAAAGATGACAGTCAAGCTTTACCATTGGCCTGTGGAGAACTGGGACAACAGAGACTCTTACCAGGAGGACTTTGAGTTGGATACACAGACGCGGTACCGTGAGTACGTACGCAGTTGCGGCTTCCAAACATTTGATCGCTTGCCCGTACGTGCGTGCCGCTATGTGCATGTCACGTACGTAACTTTGGGGAAATATATGTGCTGTATGAACTTTGGGGAGGTGAACGGTACTTTGGGCTGTGGGATTGAGTGTGTTGTGCGGGTGTTTGATTTGTATTGGCGGGTTATATGGACGGGAGGGGGAGGTGTTTGTTATACGGGATTAATTTGTGGCATATTAAATATAAGCCTGGTTGTGTTGTGGCTAATAGAGTATATATATGTCTTGTGTTTATTTACTGTTTTAGTCATTCCCAGCTGAATATCAGGTCCCACCCGCCTCTCACAGCATCTTCCCTATCTGAATCGCTTCCACTGCCCTCTAGTCCTTCACTCTCACTTTCCTCATCCACGAATCTTTCATCCTCGCTCAAATTAATGGGGAAATCGTCGCTTTCTTGGTCCGAATCGCTCTCGCTGCTGGTGGCCATGATTGTAAACAATGTGCAGATGTGAGGAGCTCCACAACCGGTGACGTCACACGCATATCGTCTGCTACTTCCGGTACAGACAAGGCTTTTTTATCAGTGACCAAAAGTTGCAAACTTTATTGTCGATGTTCTCTACTAAATCCTTCAGCAAAAATATGGCAATATCGCAAAATGATCAAGTATGACACATAGAATGGACCTGCTATCCCCGTTTAAATAAGAAAATCGCATTTCAGTAGGCCTTTAAGGAAAATGTATTCCCAAGTGGGCCGGACTGGTAAAATCATTAAATGATAACTTCAAAATAAAGACAACTTCAGATTTTCTTTTTTTTAAATAGAACAAGCACAACCTGAAAATATACAAATTATAATGTTGTAAGGTTGTTTTTACACTTACAGTATTATATCTTCCTTTGTCGTTATTTCTACTTCCTGAATAAATGATGTAATAATGTTCATCAGTCAAATAGGTGGAATTGAGTCTGGCAGAGTTTTTAAATGCCTCCATTGATGTTCATTTTTAATCTATCAGAAGATTGAATGAATAATAATATAAAAATCCAATTACAGGATGTTATTATTGTACTTTACCCATTTTCCTCAACTGATGTACTAACATCATGTAGTTTATTCTGTACATATTTAGCATCATCTACAACAAAACTTGTGAATTTGGGCTTATTTCATTAATCACACATGAAGTTTAAGGGGGATACAAATTATTTCAGCATATTTATGTGCGCCCAGATAATGTGTCCCCAGTCCTATCTTAACAGGGCACATAGCTCCGCCCCCTCTGAAGTCATGCACGCTCTAGAGACAGAGGACACAAATAATTGCTATTGTGACATTCAGTGTGTAGAAACCTAACCTATAGTGTGATTTTGGTCTTTTTTGATTTGGTTTGTTTTTGGCTTTTATCTAGGTTATTTTTTTTGTTTGTGGTTTTTTGGTTTTTTTATTTTTTTTGTTTTTTTTGTGGATTTTGGGTTTTGTTTTTTTTGTCTCTTAAAGGGGCCGTGCCCATTTTCACAACATTACATCCCTCCTTTTCTTTCAAAGGAAATGTCCTTGTTTCTGATGAAAAAAATGGACTGTATGATGACACTTAACTTAAGTCAAACTAAAAATTTTGCCAGCTCAAACTTTAACAATGATAATACAATACAAATATTTTAAATGGATAACAAATGCCTCCTGACATTAGTATACACGAGCAAATAGAGGTTAATTCAGTCTAAGAGTCTCCTTGGGGGGAGTCTGTCTGCTCTGACAGGGTAGTTCCTCTGGTCTTGATCCGGACCTTGTTGTTGTCGTTGTTGATCCTGGTCATGAATCTGATCACCGGTACTGTCCTCATCATCATCATCCTCACTGCTGTCACTGTCACAATTCAGTGGGACAAATGACTGGTGTTTGAGAAGCTTATACAGAGACCTGTGCCTGGTGACTTCATGTCCCTGTCTTTTTGCGGTGACCATTGTTCCTTTCACTGAGATGACCTTGTATGGCTTGGGGTTGAATGGTGTGACCATTTTCCCGGTTCTCCTGACGTATCAGGACAACATCACCCTTTTTCAACTGTGAGTGCACGGCATTCCTCCTTTCAGTTTGATTTTCGTCTTCCTTAGTGCATCAGTTTGCCTGAGGTCATCGTCGTTAGTGGGGTGAGAGATGGAGGGCAGTTTTATTGACATGGGTCGACCAAAGAATAATTCTGCTGGAGACCGGTTGATGGTGTGGTGAGGAGTGGCGCGATAGTTGCAAAGGAACTTGTACAAATCTGGCTTCCATGGCTTGCCTTCAACCATGGCAGTGTGCACAGCCTTGATCAAAAGGTCTGTTGAATCTTTCAACTTCCGCATTGGCCTGTAGCCAGTATAGTGTCACTCTTGACGACTTTTGGCGTGCCCACCAAGGAAAATATTTTATCTATGACAGGGATCAGTGTGTGTGCCGAGGTTGAGGATGTGATCTCGACGAAGGGGAATCTTGAGTACTCTTCCAGCATAACAAACAGGTAATCACCGGAGGGTAGAGGACCGCAAAAGTCCACGGAGACATTTTTACCGGGTCTAGTTGGGAGTTCAGACATTTGTAGTGGCTGGTGTTCCGTTCTCGGTACTGATGCACTGAGACACTAGTTATTCTGCTTGCTTATCTATTCCCGGGAACCAGACCTTTTCTCTGAGTAGCTGCTTGGTCTTAACTACGCACTGATGTCCTTCATGAGCGAGAGCTAGAGCTCTAGTTTGTAGCGTCTGTGGCAGTACCAGTCTGTTGCCTCTAAGGATGAGGCTGCCGTCACCCAGGACTGTGAGCTCTTCCCTGACTTTGTGGAAGGCTTTTAACATTGAGCGATCAAATTCCGAGGGGCCGTCATACAGGTGGGTCCAGTCGCCGGAGTGAATCACTTTTTTCAGGTCTAGCAGCACTGGATCCTTGACTGTCTCTCATTTTACTTCTTGGAGAGTCATTGCTTTGGGGATTGCATGCTCTGCGATGAACCTGACATAGATGGGTTCTACATGTAAAGCGACTTTGGGTACTTAGAAAAGCGCTATATAAATCCCAGGTATTATTATTATTATAGATCTCAGTGTCAATGTCATCATTTGTCACACACTGGTGGAGAGTTTGTGGGTGGCGTGACAGTCTGCTGGATTGGATTTACCCGCTTTGTGGACCACTTTAAACTTGTAGGGTTGGAGTCTGAGAGCCCATCTTTCCATGCGTACTGGGGGTTTGGACTTCGGATTGTTGAAAATCAGTTCCAGTGGTTTATGGTCCGTGACCATGACAAAATCCGATCCACATAGGTAGAGGTGGAAGTGTTCGCAACTCCAGACTATTGCAAGTGCTTCCCGCTAAGTCTGGGAGTACGTTTGTTCCACTGGAGTCAGGGCTCTGCTGGCATAGGCCACAATGTGCGTTTTGTTGTTTGTTTTGTCTGTTTTTGCAAGGATGGCGCTGAGACCAACCGGGCTTGCATCCACAGTGACTTTTGTCTTTCTTCCTGGATGGAAGTAGCTCATGACTGGGTGGCTGATTAGTCTGTCTTTTAGCTGAGTCAGGGCTTTTGTATGTTGTTCTGTCCAGTGCCAGGCCGCATCTTTCTTTGTAAGTTCACGAATTGGCTGGGTGATTGATGAGAAGTCTGGAATGAAGCGAGCTCTGTAGTTGGCCATTCCCAGTAGACTGCGGACTTCACTCTGGTTCTGAGCCAGCAGCATGTGTGTGATGGCCTGTATCTTCTTAGGGTCAGGTGAAACACCATCTTTTGAAAAGACAAAGCCATAGAATTCCAAAGACTGTTTAACTCACATTTTTGCTCATGATTGTGAGGTTGTTCTCAGCGAGTTTCTTGAAGACTGCCTCCATGGAACGATCGTGATCTGCAGGTGTGGCCCCAAATATGATATAGTCACTGAAATATCTGACCCCTGGTATTCCGTACAGCACGTTTTGAATTGTGTGCTGGAAAACTTCTGCTGACGACGATATTCCAAAGATGACCCTCGTATATCTCCTGAGTCGAAAATGTGGTTATGTATCTTGATTCGGGTGCTAATTCCAGTTGATGGTATCCTGCGTTGAGGTCCAGCTTTGAGAAGATAGTTGCACCGTTGAGATCGTGTATGATGTCATCCACTGTAGGTGATATGTGCCTTTCTCTCTGGACAACTGTGTTGGGCAGGCGCATGTCAATGCGGAGACAGATGTTTTCTGGATTTTGGGTTTTGGAGTCGCTACGATGGGGGACACCCATGGCGTTGGGCCATGAACTGTCTCAATAATGCCCTGGTCCTCTAGGTGTTGCAGTTCCTGCTCTACTTTCTTTTGCATGTGGAAAGGCATGCGACGATGTGGTTGGACTAGAGGTCGTACGCTGTCGTCGAAGTGACTTGGAAATTCTTTAGTTTCCCTATGCCCGTGGTGAGATTTGGATATTGCAGAAATAGCTGTGTAGCCTTGGACATGTCCTGCTTCTTGGTCTGTGTGCAACACACTATGTGCAGTAAGCCTAGTTCAGTTCCTGTTGAGTGGCCCAGTAGGGCGCCATGAGCTCCTTCACCCACATACAAAGTTGCTTGGACAGTTTTGCCATTTGCCGAGACTGTTGTGTTTATTTTTCCTCTGAGTGGGAGTGGAGTATTTGAGCCATAGGGAAATATTTTCTTTCTAGCTTGTTTGAGCTTTACATTTGACTGTATTGTGCCGAAGGCTGTCTCATCAAGAATGTTGGCTGAAGCACCTGAATCGACCAGAACGTTCATGTTTTCACCAGATATCACAAGCTGCCGCACTGGTGGTAGTGCGCCACCAGCTGTGCTTATGACAAATAGGTACTCATCATCTGTGCAGCTACATGGCTGACAGAGGTGTGAGGTAGTTCGTCTGCATCAGTCTGAAGTGATCTGACTTGTTTGTGCTGTTTTGTGCATACTGTGTGTTTGTTTGGTTGTCTGTTGTGAGAGACAGCAACGAGCATAATGATTGAGTTTCCCGCATGCATTGCACGAGACGCCTTTTGGGCATGCTGATTGTCTTCCCTGGTAAGGAAATGTGCCCCCATAATTCCTGCATTTTGTTTTTGATTGCTGTTGTTGTGCACTGTTCATCTTTGATCTGTGGGGCAGCGAGCCTGTCCATCTTTTGTTGCTTGTGCTAGCTATGGCTGCAATCTTGCCTGTTTTATTTTTGTTTTCTATGTCAGAAGCTTGTAATTCAGATGTTTCGAATGCCCTGGCAAGATCCAGTAGGTCTTTGAGAGTCATCCTAGGGTCTCTTAGTGCTCTCCTCCTGAGACGAGACGACATGCAGCAGAGTATGATTTGTGATTTTATTTATTTATTTTCGTCACTGAATTCACAGTTTCGGGCCAGTTTCCGTAGTCTAGTATGGAATGCATCCATTGTTTCTCCCTCGTTTTGTTTTGCTTGTCTAAACGTGTAGATTTCAAACTCCACATTACGCATACTTGTCAACCCCTCCCGAATTTTCTGGGAGACTCCCGAATTTCAGTGCCTCTCCTGAAAATCTCCCGGGACAACCATTCTCCCGAATTTCTCCTGATTTCCAGCCGGACTTAAGGCACGCCCCCTCCAGGTCCGTGCGGACCTGAGTGAGGACAGCCTGTCGTCACGTCCGCTTGGCCAACCAAAAAGTAACCACAGAACACTATACCGTGTTCTGTGGTTACTTTTTGGTTGGCCAACGGTTTACGTTGTATTGCGCACCCTGACGGCAAGTGTGGGAGTCGGTTCTGAAGTGTGAAGTAAAGAGACGTAACTTCATCTCCTCGCCTGGTTATTGACTCCAACCCAGAATATTACACTGCCCATACATATGCTCCTTCAAAGGCTGTGCTACTGGCTGCAAGCATTGCACTTTCAAATACAACAATGAGTAGAGGAGTGTTGTGTGTGTATATGTGTAAATAAATGAACTCTGAAATTGAAGTATTTATTTTATTTATATGTATATACGTACAGTGTATATATATATATATATATATATATATATATATATATATATATATATATATATATATATATATATATATATATATATATATATATATAGCTAGAATTCACTGAAAGTCAAGTAATTATATATATATATATATATATATATATATATATATATAAGAAATACTTGAATTTCAGTGAATTCTAGCGATAAATATACTCCTCCCCCCTTAACCCCGCCCCCGACCACCTCAAACCCCCCTCCCAAATCTCCCGAATTTGGAGGTCTCAAGGTTGGCAAGTATGACATTACAACTTGGGCTAGAGTATGCAGTGAGTAGCTCAACTGCTTTATCATAGTCCTTTTTCAGTAAAAGTCTTGAAAATATCTTGCACTGGTTCCCCAGCATAATACAGTAGCATAGCCCTTTTACGTGTTGCATCCGTTATGGCTGCTAAAGCGAGAAACGTTTCAAAACTAAACATCTATTTCTTCCATTTTGAGGAGAGGGAGGCAGGTTCAGTGCTAATATCAAAGTGTGGGAACTGCGGGAGCCCAGCTAATGCCGCCATCTAGCTTGTTTCCATGTTTATTGGTAGAGTGGCCGTGACAGCAACTTCAGGGTTCCAGGTTCGATTCCCGCTTCCGCCATCCTAGTCACTACCGTTGTGTCCTTGGGCAAGACACTTTACCCACCTGCTCCCAGTGTCACCCACACTGGTTTAAATGTAACTTAGATATTGGGTTTCACTATGTAAAGTGCTTTGAGTCACTAGAGAAAAGCGCTATATAAATATAATTCACTTCACTTCACTTGTTTTCGTTGTTTTTTTCCCATTTGAATCTCTCTTTCGTTCTGTCTGTAGTGCTGGTTAGCAGTGGAGTAGCATGTATGGTTCAATGGTTTTCACTTACGGCCGATCAGCTTCGTAGCGTGTCATGATACTGCCCTCTGCAGTGAATGGGGCAGACGGTGCTGGAGGGGAAAATCGATGGGTTCTTTCACAGCTTGTGCTCCATATCCTCGTCGCCAATGTAGAAACGTGATGGCCACTCGTTTTATATAACTGTGTTTAATGAACACCTTCATACATCAATCATACTCCGTTGTACTCTTTACCGGCATCGCTACCGTTCTCTGTGCTATCAACATCTAACTTGCGGGAACACGTGATTGACTCGAGAACTCAGTCTCTTAAAGGGGCCCATTTTCACAACTTTACACAGTGGATACATTTAAAACAGCAGTTTCTTTCATTCCAAACATTCTCCTTATTTTATGCTTAGCAAACTCATCTCGCGGGCCGAATTAGGCCATGCGAAACAAACTGGACTAGAGCATGTAGTTGGCATCCACAATTTAATCGTATTTAACAGCATTATTATCATGGAAAACAAGTCTAACCTACCCCTAAAAGAGGATGCTCAGCGTCGCTGCTTCCCGGCTGCTGGTAGTGTGTACAATTTGGATTTGGCAAGACGACGACTGGCGAGTGTCAACTTTTCATCACATCTTTACCTTAAAAAACCTCTAAAGGCCTTAGTGGCCACATGCGTGGACAGCACCTTTTAGCTCGTATTTCCAAAATTGTTTACACTACTGAATTGGGGTCTTATGCCGACATATGGACACTTATACTGCTATCTGGTGGTGTCAGAAGAGTATAACATACAATGGAATTTGGGGGGAAAAAAAGTAAAAATAAAAGTTAGCATGTCACTACACACATACTTGCCAACCCTCCCGAATTATCCGGGAGACTCCCGAATTTCAGTGCCTCTCCCGATAATCTCCCGGGACAACCATTCTCCCGAATTTCTCCCGATTTCCAGCCGGACTTAAGGCACGCCCCCTCCAGGTCCGTGCGGACCTGAGTGAGGACAGCCTGTCGTCACGTCTGCTTGGCCAACCAAAAAGTAACCACAGAACACTATAGTGTTCTGTGGTTACTTTTTGGTTGGCCAACGGTTTACGTTGTATTGCGCACCCTGACGGCAAGTGTGGGAGTCTTTTTTTTTATTTTTTATAAACCTTTATTTATACATTTCAACATTTACAAAACAGTTGAAAATAATAATCAAAGTAAATACAAAAACAGTACAAAAACAATACAAAGCATCGCCTGGGGGTTGTAAATTCAAAGTAACTAAAATAGAATACAAAATATATATATATAATAAACAAAGTGCAAAGCCACAGGCTCACTCAATTTCAGTAAATAACTTAAATTTGGCACACAGCATCATCGTTTTCACAGCTTTTTGGTTGTTAGCGGTAGAAAGTGTTTTAATGTAGAGTTCTAAATATTTTTTAAAGGCACAAAAAACTGGTCGGGTATTGAGAAACTTACATTTATGAATATAAAACTTAGCCAATAGTATAATGAGGTTGCAAAGGTAAAATTCCTTTTCAAATTTTTTTTCATACAGTGTAAATCCAAATAGCACATATTTAATGCAAGTGTGGGAGTCGGTTCTGAAGTATGAAGTAAAGAGACGTAACTTTGTCACCTCGCCTGGTTATTGACTCCAACCCAGAATATTACACTGCCCTTACCTATGCTCCTTCAAAGGCTGTGCTACTGGCTGCAAAGCATTGCACTTTCAAATACAACAATGAGTAGAGAGGAGTGTTGTGTGTGTATATGTGTAAATAAATGAACACTGAAATTCAAGTATTTATTTTATTTATATGTATATATATATATATATATATGTGTGTGTATATATATAAGAAATACTTAAATTTCAGTGAATTCTACCTATAAATACACTCCTCCCCCTTAACCCCGCCCCCGACCACTTCAAACCCCCCCAATCTCCCGAATTTTGAGGTCTCAAGGTTGGTAAGTATGACTACACAAGAAGTACACGTTTGTGTACTTATGGACCAAGTACATCATATCAAACGATGATTTTTAGTTTTTATTCTATTTAGGGTCCAATAAGCCCAAATAGCAAAGAGAAATAAAAAAAGCATGTAAACAAACAGCTTGGGCCTTAAGAAGTTAAAGGCCTACTGAAATGCGATTTTCTTATTTAAACGGGGATAGCAGGTCCATTCTATGTGTCATACTTGATCATTTCGCGATATTGCCATATTTTTGCTGAAGGATTTAGTAGAGAACATCGACGATAAAGTTCGCAACTTTTGGTCGCTGATAAAAAAGCCTTGCCTGTACCGGAAGTAGCAGACAATATGCGTGTGACGTCACCGGTTGTGGAGCTCCTCACATCTGCACATTGTTTACAATCATGGCCACCAGCAGCGAGAGCGATTCGGACCGAGAAAGCGACGATTTCCCCATTAATTAGAGCGAGGATGAAAGATTTGTGGATGAGGAAAGTGAGAGTGAAGGACTAGAGGGCAGTGGAAGCGATTCAGATAGGGAAGATGCTGTGAGAGGCGGGTGGGACCTGATATTCAGCTGGGAATGATTAAAACAGTAAATAAACACAAGACATATATATACTCTATTAGCCATAACACAACCAGGCTTATATTTAATATGCCACAAATTAATCCCGCATAAAAAACACCTCCCCCCCTTCCATATAACCCGCCAATACAAATCAAACACCCGCACAACACACTCAATCCCACAGCCCAAAGTACCGTTCACCTCCCCAAAGTTCATACAGCACATATATTTCCCCAAAGTCCCCAAAGTTACGTACGTGACATGCACATAGCGGCACGCACGTACGGGCAAGCGATCAAATGTTTGGAAGCCGCAGCTCATGCGTACTCACGGTACCGCGTCTGCGTATCGAACTCAAAGTCCTCCTGGTAAGAGTCTCTGTTGTCCCAGTTCTCCACAGGCCAATGGTAAAGCTTGACTGTCATCTTTCGGGAATGTAAACAATGAAACAACGGCTACGTGTTTGTGTTGCTGCAGCCGGCCGAAATACACCGCTTCCCACCTACAGCTTTCTTCTTTGCTGTCTCCATTGTTCATTGAACAAATTGCAAAAGATTCACCAACACAGATGTCCAGAATACTGTGGAATTTTGTGATGAAAACAGACGACTTAATAGCTGGCCACAATGTTGTCCCAAAATGTCCTCTGTTGGTGCGATCGGTGTATTAGCGGCGGACTACAGCAACACAACCAGGAGGACTTTGAGATGGATAGAAGACGCGCTACCTTGAGTACAGCTTTGGCTTCCAAACATTTGATCGCTATGTGCATGTCACGTACGTAACTTTGGGGAAATTATCTTTCTTGCCTACTCTGATGGCGGCCGGGGTGTCGTCGAAAGCTACAACGCCCGCCGCCGTCCCGTAGCTAAGTTAGCTTCAATAGCATCGTTAGCAACAGCATTGTTAAGCTTCGCCAAGCTGGAAATAATTAACCGTGTATTTACATGTCCATGGTTTAATAGTATTGTTGATCTTCTGTCTATCCTTCCAGTCAGGGGTTTATTTATTTTGTTTCTATCTGCCTTTGAGCCCGATGCTATCACGTTAGCTCAGTAGCTAAAGAGCTTCGCCGATGTATTGTTGTGGAGATAAAAGTCACTGTGAATGTCCATTTCGCGTTCTCGACTCTCATTTTCAAGAGGATATAGTATCCGAGGTGGTTTAAAATACAAATCTGTGATCCACAATAGAAAAAGGAGAAAGTTTGGAATCCAATGAACCCTTGTACCTAAATTACGGTCAGAGCGAAAAAAGATACGTCCTGCACTGCACGCTAGTCCTTCACTCTCACTTTCCTCATCCACAAATCTTTCATCCTCGCTCAAATTAATGGGGTAATCGTCACTTTCTCGGTCCGAATCTCTCTCGCTCCATTGTAAACAATGGGAAAATGTGAGGAGTCCTTCCTCCTGTGACGTCACGCTACTTCCGGTATAGGCAAGGCTTTTTTTATCAGCGACCAAAAGTTGCAAACTTTATCGTCGTTGTTCTCTACTAAATCATTTCAGCAAAAATATGGCAATATCGCGAAATGATCAAGTATGACACACAGAATGGATCTGCTATCCCCGTTTAAATAAAAAAAAATCATTTCAGTAGGCCTTTAAGCATACTTGCCAACCAACTGGATGCGGATGGTCCAAGATGGCGGACTAAGCAGCGTGGCTTTCCGGAGAAATTCACATTTACGACCATATTAATAGAAAAAAAAAAAAAGACTTTGAGTTTGGAGTGACGGCGTGTTATCTGAAGTGAAGACAGAGAGGAGGCTAGCCGGCAGGAGCGGCGAAGGGACCCTGCGGAAGACGTCGGTGGCGAGGGAGAGGCCTGGCTAGCAGCTAGCAGCAGCTAGCAGAAGCAAGACCACCTCGCGACGACGGGACCGGTAGGTGACGGCGGCGGCGAGTGACGGCAGCGGGGCGGCGAGGTAGAGGCCCGGCTAGCAGCCAGCAGCAGTTGGACCACCACCTCACGGCGGCGAGAGCGACAGATTTCTAGCGGCGGCGTGTGACAGCAGCAGAGTGGCGAGGGAGAGGCCCGGCTAGCGGCTAGCAGAAGCGGGACCACCTCGCGACGACGGGACCGGCAGGTGACGGCGGCGGCGAGTGACGGCAGCGGGGCGGCGAGGGAGAGGCCCGGCTAGCAGCCAGCAGCAGTGGGACCACCACCTCACGGCGGCGAGAGCGACAGCTTTCGCGTGGTGGCGTGTGACAGCAGCAGAGCGGCGAGGGAGAGGCCCGGCTAGCGGCTAGCAGCAGCTAGCAGAAGCGGGACCACCTCGCGACGACGGGACCAGGGACAGCCTTGGCTGAAGGTGGTAAACACCCGCAACAGCCAAAATCAACATGGGGCCAAAGAAGGTGCTCTCTCCTGATGAAGGTGAGGAGATAAGGCGATCACTTGAATTTTTAACAGCAGAGGTATCAGCCATTAAGCAGTACCAACAGACAATTATGCAGCTGGTGGAGGAGGTAAAAATTCTACGAGTCGAGAATGATGCAAAAACTTTACAAATAGAACAATTAACAGACCGAGTGGATGAACTGGAACAATACACAAGAATAAATGACGTTATTTTGACCGTGCTTAATATTAAGCCCCGTTCATATGCTCGGGCGGTGACCGCCAGTGGTGGAGAAGAGCCTGGGAATTTGGACATCTCCACAGAGAGGCAAGTGGCAACATTCATGGAGTCAAAAGGCATATTCTTGGACATGGCAAATGTGGAAGCTTGCCACCCAC
Source organism: Entelurus aequoreus (assembly GCF_033978785.1). Classification (NCBI taxonomy): domain Eukaryota; kingdom Metazoa; phylum Chordata; class Actinopteri; order Syngnathiformes; family Syngnathidae; genus Entelurus; species Entelurus aequoreus. Next base: position 33,889,552 of record NC_084731.1, read on the forward strand.
TCCATGAGAAGAAAGATAATTCAGCACCAGTAATAATAATGAGATTTGTCAATAGGAAACATAAAACCGCATTCCTAAAACAAGGGAGGAAGCTGAAAGGAACAGACGTGTACATAAATTAACATTTACCAAAGAAAAACGCAGACATAGCCAGAAAAGCATGTAGCTTAAGAAAACAAGGAAAAATACAACAAACATGGACAGCAAACTGTAAAATATTTATTAAACTAAATGGAACACTAGAGGAAGCAAGAGTAATAGTCATAAGGAAAATAGCAGAGCTGGATAAATATCAATAACGATAAAAAAATTAAACACAACCATGACACAAACAAACAATAATCAATCAAACAGAGAATTTATAACCTTTTCCAGCACCGACTATAACAGGACGGAATTGGACAGTGCTATAGATCCAGACATACATTTTTTTTCTCACATGGACAATAATTGTTTATATTATACAGAAGTACAGTACAACACCAACATTAATTCCAATAACAAACTGTCAATTATTCATATTAACTGCAGAAGCTTGTATGCCAATTTTAACAATATGAAATTATTTTTGGAACAATTTAAAGAACCTTTCAAAATTATCGCTGTATCAGAGACATGGATGGATCCAAAAAAAGGAATGGACTTTGGACTAGAAGGATATGAACTCAATTATATTAATAGAGTAAATAAGAATGGAGGCGGAGTTGCTGTATATGTGATGAAGGACTTCCATTACAAGGTGGTAAAAGACATGTCACTGGCTATTGACAATGTTTTAGAGTGTATAACCATTGAGATATGTCATGAAAGAAATAGAAATGTATTGATCAGTTGTATATATAGGGCACCCAACTCAAGTATTGAAGGATTTGAAGACTGGATTAAGGGAACTTTCAATGGAATCAGTCAAAAAGTACTCTTTTTATGTGGAGACTTCAACATTGATCTCTTGAACCCCAACAACCAAAAGTGCATTAATGATTTCACAGATACAATGTATAGTATGAGTTTGTATCCTCAAATCACAAGGCCAACCAGAATTGCAAGTCACAGTGCTACACTTATTGACAATATATTCACTAATGTCTTTGATAATAATATAACAAGTGGACTGTTAACAACCGACATCAGCGACCATCAGCCAGTCTTTACTATTTATGATGGGAACTACAGGAAGAAGAACATTGACAAAAAGACATTTCAAAGACTATGTACAGAGGAAGGAATGATTTTCTTCAAGAAGGATCTGAGGAAACAAATTTGGGACAATGTATATAATGAAGATGATGTAGATGATGCATATGGGAATTTTGTCAACACCTTTCTAACACTCTATGATAAACATTGCCCATGGAAAGAACGTAGTAAGAAGCAAAAGAAAAACAACCAACCGTGGATGACAAAAGGACTGAAAAATGCTTGTCACAAAAAAAAGACATTGTATCGAATATTTATAACACAAAGATCTATAGAGGCAGAAAATAAGTATAAGAAATATAAAAACAAGCTAATTGGTATACTACGAACATGTAAGAAGGAATACTACAGTCAATTATTAAACAAGAACAAAAACAACATGAGAGCAACATGGGGCATCCTAAATAGCATCATTAAAAATGGTGCTAAGAAAGATTACCCCCAGTACTTTCTAGATGGACATACAAAAAATGACAATATGAACCAAATAGCTGAACGTTTCAATGATTATTTTGTTAATATCGGAACAAATCTGGATCAAAGAATTCCAAATGCAGATGATGGGTCAGTTGAGGACTTGAGTGAGCTCATAGACAGAAATCCCAATTCCATGTTTCTTAAAAGTGTAACAAAAGAAGAAATAATCAAAATTGTAAAAAATTGTAAATCCAAGACTTCAACTGACTGTCATGGAATAGATATGGTAACGATAAAAAAGGTTATAGAAGACATTTCAGAACCTCTGACATATATCACCAATGTATCATTTTTAACCGGAAAATTCCCAGACAAAATGAAAATTGCAAAAGTCGTAGCAATCTATAAGAATGGAGACGTACACCAGTTTACTAACTACAGACCAGTTTCATTACTTCCACAATTCTCCAAAATCATGGGAAAATTATTCAATAGTCGATTAGATTTATTTATTAACAAAAGTGGGACGCTCGTGGAGAACCAATATGGATTTCGAGCAAATATCTCAACATCAATAGCATTAATTAAAATAACAGAGGAAATTACCAATGCAATAGATGGTAGAGAATGTGCGGCAGCAGTATTCATGGACTTAACAACAGCATTTGATACAATTAATCATGATATTTTAATACAAAAATTAGAACGATATGGCATCAGAGGTTTGGTCTTGAACTGGGTAAGAAGCTATTTAACCAACAGGAAGCAATATGTGAAGATGGGTGAAAATATGTCAACACGGCTTGATATATCCTGTGGTGTGCCGCAGGGATCAATACTGGGACCAAAATTGTTTAATCTTTATATAAACGACATTTGTAAAGTTGCAAAGGACTTAAAGTTAGTTTTATTTGCAGATGATACAACTGCTTTCTGTTCAGGAGAGAACACACAGAAGATAATACAAATAATAACAGAAGAAATGAACAAATTAAAAAGATGGTCTGACAAAAACAGACTATCTTTGAATCTCAGTAAAACTAAAATAATGCTATTTGGTAATAGTAGGAAAGAGCATCATACGCAAATACAAATAGATGGAGTAGACATCGAAAGGGTAAAAGAAACCAGATTTTTGGGAGTATTAATAGATGATAAAATGAACTGGAAATCTCATATACAAAACATACAACATAAGGTAGCAAAAAACATTTCAATAATGAATAAAACAAAACACGTCCTGGGCCAAAAATCACTTCATATTCTCTACTGCTCACTAGTGTTACCATATCTGAGTTATTGTGCAGAAATATGGGGAAATAACTACAAATGTGCGCTACATTCGTTAACCATGTTACAAAAAAGATCAGTTAGAATAATACATAATGTTGGATATAGAGAACATACAAACCGTTTATTTATTAAGTCAAAAATATTAAAGTTTGGTGATTTGGTAAAATTGCAAACAGCTCAAATGATGTACAAAGCAATCTATAACCTGCTACCAAAGAATGTACAACATTTCTTCTCAACTAAAGAGGAGAAATATAACCTTAGAGGAAAAAATAATTTAAAACATTTATATGCACGTACAACACTTAAAACTTTTAGCATAACAGTATGTGGAATTAAATTATGGAATGGATTAAGTAAAGAAGTTAAAAATTGTACTGACATGATCCAGTTTAAGAGGTTGTTTAAATTAATAGTGCTTACAAAGTACAAAGAAGAAGAATTATGAGAAAAACTTCCAACCTTATTGAAAATATTCTTCATCTCAGTATGTTAATAATGACTGAATTAATTAATTACATATTACAAACTGTTGTATATACTAATTCATAGATGTTATTTTATTATATAAAAAGGTCAGTAAATGATTTTATATAATTGTAAACGCTTTGAAGTGGGAAAGGGGTAGGATTAAATAAGCTTTGCTTCTTCCTACTCCTTTTCGGGCATGATGTAAATGAAATGATATGAAATTGTGTGATGTATTATGATGTAAATGTGTTCATGTTCGAAATAAACTAAAAGAAAGAAAGAAATCCTCCCGGTTTTACCGGGAGACTCCCGGTATTCAGCGCCTCTCCCGATAACCTCCCGGCAGAAATTTTCTCCCGACAAACTCCCGGTATTCAGCCGGAGCTGGAGGCCACGCCCCCTCCAGCTCAATGCGGACCTGAGTGGGGACAGCCTGTGCCCTGTTCTCACGTCCGCTTTCCCACAATATAAACAGCTTGCCTGCCCAATGGCGTCATAAGTGAAGTGAAGTGAATTACATTTATATAGCGCTTTTTCTCAAGTGACTCAAAGCGCTTTACATTGTGAAACCCAATATCTAAGTTACATTTAAACCAGTGTGGGTGGCACTGGGAGCAGGTGGGTAAAGTGTCTTGCCCAAGGACACAACGGCAGTGACTATGATGGCGGAAGTGGGGATCGAACCTGCAACCCTCTAGTCACTGGCACGGCCGCTCTACCAACCGAGCTATACCGTCCCATCTACGGCTTTTAGAGAGTAGAGTGCACAACTGCGCACACAACAAGGAGACGAAGCAGAAGAACGAGGAAGTTACAGACATGGCGACGCCGTCGACGAGCAAGATGAAGAAATACGCTTGCAAGTTCCAAAACGAATGGAAACAAGAATTTCAGTTCATCCAGGACAGTTCGAAGGGGAAGGTGTATGTTGCCTGTACATTTTGTAGAACAGACTTCTCCATTGAACACGGTGGCCGAAATGATATACTCATTCATGAACGGAGAAGTTAAACAGGACAATACTGCCATCTACTGGATAGCCTCAGGAACACTGAAATTCAAGTATTTATTTTATTTATATGTATAATTAAAAAATATATATATATATAGATATGAAATACTTGAGTTGGTGAATTCTAGCTGTAAATATACTCCCCTATTAACCACGCCCCCCGACCCACCCCCGACCACCCCACCTTCCGGTATCGGAGGTCTCAAGGTTGGCAAGTATGTCTTTAAGCATGCTTCCTTCATTCAGCAGGTGTCGTAATGAACGAGACAGCGATTCATTTCCCCTCAGAGACCGATGGGGGAAAAAGTGGCGCATTGCATGAGAAATCAGCGAGAGCAGCCAGAAGAAGAAGAGACTTTGCAGCGACCAATCAAATGAGGTCCCGGGAGCGCGGTCATCCCTGCTCTGCGCTAGGGTTTCTAAACTTGCGACTGGTTTTCACTTCCGGGCAGAAGTCACGTGACATAACACAGTAATTAGGAAGCTCACTTCAGCTTCAAAATAGCGCAGTTGAGACTCTCACCACACATTTTATAAGGTATTACCTGCAGTAAGCTTGTGGGGTTTAAGTGTCAGGACTAAAGAGGATTATCAGAAATGACTTCTTGGCTTCTGAAGACTTGCAAGCTGCTTTGCTTGTGCTTCACTTTACCTTTGCGCCTCCTGGATGTGTTCGGTTTACGCGCGGCGTACAAACGTCTCTTCCCCCGGCTCATGTACAACATGACGTTCCGGTACAACGACTTAATGCACAGAGAGAAGAGACAACTCTTCAGGAACGTGAACACGTTTGCCAACAGCGACGGAACGCTTCGCCTGCTTGAGATCGGCTGTGGCAGCGGCGCCAACTTCCAGTTTTACCCGTATGGTTGCACCGTGCTCTGCGCCGACCCCAACCCGCACTTTGAGACCTACCTGCGGAGGAGCATGGACGCCAACAAGCACCTGACCTACGAGGCCTTCCTGGTGCTCCCTGCAGAGGACATGAGGGAGGTGGAGGACGCGTCTGTGGACGTCGTGGTGTGCACGTTGGTGCTGTGTTCTGTCCAGGACGTCAAGAAGGTTCTGCAGGAAGTTCGACGCGTGCTGAAAACAGTTGAGTATGGGCCGCTGCCTTCAGGTGCTGTAGGAAATTGTGGTTGTAGCATTATGTGATCATTAGGATGATCTGATACAGGGGTGTCAAACGTACGGCCCGAGGGCCGGATCAGGCCCCCAAACGGGTTTTATCCGGCCCGCGGGATGAGTTTGTTAAGTATAAAAATGTACCTGATTTTTTAAAGAAACAGCTGTTCCAGGTGTGTCCACTGGATGTCGCAATAGCAATTGCATCTTTGTAGATGCTACATATGTACAAAATAAACCACATGTTAGTACATCAGTCGAGGAAAATGATCAAATTACATAAACATACTTTAATTTGATTTTCATATAATTTTTTTATCTTGATAGATTGAAAATTAACACCAATGAGTTGACTGATGAATATTATCACATAATGTATTCAGAAAATATAAATAACGACAAAGTATATATACTATTAACTGCAACAGGTAATTGTAAAAGACATAACAAAAAAACATCATGATTTGTACAATTTTAGAATGTTATTGTTCTATTTTTAGACAAAGAAAAACGTTCTGAAGTTATCTTTATTTTTAAGTTATGATGCTGTGATTTTACCAGTCCGGCCCACTTGGGAGTAGATTTTTCTCCATGTGGCTGCCGATCCAAAATGAGTTTGACACCCCTGATCTAATACTATTGGGTATTGGTGATTACACGCGTGTGTGACTACAAACGTTTTGCACCTTCCACAAAAGTACAGTAAATTTTAAAGAACTGAATTATGACTTTATAAATGTAATTATAAAGAGCTGGCTGATGTTAGCTCAATTCCGTAGGGGTGGACGACACCAATATTCTTTACTTGAAATATCATAATTGTGGTGTGGCGATAATGGAAAAAATTATTGTGCCTATATTTTGCATTTTCAAAAATAGATTTAATGTTTTACAAATCAGGTACAGTCATACAGTTTATCGCTGGTAATTGGTTCCAGACATGGCCGTGATAAATATATTTTAGTAAAGTAGGAATCATTCATTATAAATCAAATGTCTTCATAGGTAGAGCATAAAAAACATGTTTACGACCTTTTAAATGTTTTCCAACATAATTAGAGCCCTCTTAACATGAAGTAAAACTCTAAAAAGAAGAACTGCACTTTTTTGAAATTTGGCCTATCGTTAATATTCCTTATGAGAGACAAGAAGACAAAAGTGTTTTCTTTTGCATTCTAATTTGTAATATTTGGCTTGTTTTAGGTGTCTAGTAATGCAGCTAATAGGATCAATCCATTCTGCCTCTAAATTACTTTGAAAATGCATCCAAAAACCACCAAAAGTACTTAATTTACATTCTGTAACCTGTGTAATAACCAAGCTGTAGCGACATTGTTAGCCCACATTTCTTGTTTTGTTTGTACACAGCTAGATCGACAGTGTATGTATAGTTGTCATAACAAGCATGACGTTCTGCATGTACCATGATCAGTATCATAGTGACTCACTCGATGGACATTTGTCCATTTGGTCCAGTTGGCCGGGGAAGTTTTTTCAAGTTGACTTTGGGAAAGCACTCCATTTATGTTGGCATAGCTTTGCTCCAAGTTCCACATTTAAAGCGTCAAGTCACACCGACCTCATTCTCTTGGCTTCTGTCTGCTCCAGCGTATTACCCTTTATTCGTGCTTGCTTCTATAAACCGTAGTTTATCCTCCATATATTCAGGTTAAAAAAGATAAGGTTCTGAATCCTCATTTTTCAAAAAATAGTCATCTTTGTTGTCTATTACTAAGCCTGCCATGATTACAACACACTTGCGTTTGTTTCCGGAAATAGGAACACACATTTGTTTCCTGAAAGTCAGAAGAGCGCTGCTATGGAAACGAAAATAAATGCGCTGAGTCAGAAAGAAGTTCCGGTAATGCATAAAATGACCAAAATGCTGAAAATATTGTACATATTACATATTGTTTTGAACATGTTTGTTACTAAATTATATTTATACTTGCAGTGTGTATATAAAACATTAATGGATGATTTTGAAGTTGTTTTAGAGCGGGGGTCTCAGACACGCGACGCGGCCCGCGAGACGTTATTTTGCGGCCCGCACCTTAATATGGAAATGTAATGTTAGTGCGGCCTGCAAGTTTTATATGAATGGCGCTTGACAGCGTCATACTTGCCAACGCTCCCGATTTATCCGTGAGACTCCCGAAATTCAGGGCAACTATTCTCTCGAATTTCTGCCGATTTTCACCCAAACAACAATATTAAGGGCGTGCCGTGATGTCACTACCTTTAGCGCCCTCTAAAACTGTACAAACAGCGTGCCAGCCCAGTCACATGTTGTATTTGGCTTCTGTATACACACGTAAGTGACTGCAAGACATACTTGATCAACAGTCATACAGGTCACACTGAGGGTGGCCGTATAAACAACTTTAACACTGTTACAAATATGCGCTACACTGTGAACCCACACCAAACAAGAATGACAAACACATTTTGGGAGAACATCCGCACCGTAACACAACATAAACACAACAGAACAAATACCCAGAATCCCTTGCATCCCTAACTCTTCTGGGCCACAATATTCACCCCTGCTACCACCAAACCCCGCCCCCCCCCTTTGTGCGTCGGCTGAATACAAATATATATTCTACAACCCCAAACATGTCTTTTTCAAAGCCTGCAGTGAAGAGAAAGGTTAGTGATGAGCAAAGACAATTCCAGGAAAAGTGGGAGATGCAATATTTCTTTGTTGAGCATAGGGGCACCCCGACGTGTCTTATTTGCACAGAGAAAGTTGCGGTGCACAAGGAATACAATTTGAAACGTCATTATACAACAATAACAGTGTTAGTTGTTTATACGACCACCCTCAGTGTGACCTGTATGGCTGTTGATCAAGTATGTCTTGAAGTCACTTACGTGTGTCTGCAGATGCCTCATACAACATGTGACTGAGCCGGCACGCTGTTTGTTAGGTGAAAAAGCGGACGCGACGACAGGTTGTAGAGGACGCAAAGGCAGTGCCATCACGGCACGCCCTCAATACTGTTGTCCGAGTGAAAATCGGGAGAATGGTTGCCCCGGGAGATTGTCGGGAGGGGCATTGAAATTCGGGAGTCTCCGGGTTGGCAAGTACTGGTATGTTGCTAGGGCGGGAAAGCCATTCAAAGAAGGTGAATTAATTAAAAAGTGCATGTTAGATTTTTTTTAAGAAATCTTTTCTTGCGGCCCAGCCTCACCCAGTTTCTGCATCCAGTGGCCCTCAGGTAAATTGAGTTTGAGACCCCTGGTTTAGAGGCTTTGTAGGCTACAGCGGTGACTCCTTTCAGCCGCATCTTGCAAGCAAGAATCCTAAAAAAAATAAGAAAAAAAGACATGCGCGTTCTTGTTTTTATATAATGATTGTTATGATTGTTAAAAGGGCCGTTCCCCTTTAATAAAATTCTGCCTGACAGACAATGGCCACAGTACTGAAAAGCACATTCTTGTTTTGCCTCTTTGTTTAGTCAATGTTATGCTTGAAAATGCTTAAATGTAGGACAAAAAAAATGTAGAAAACACTTTTTAAAAAATTAACAATTACTTAAATAAAATACAAATATTGTTTTTTTTTTATCCGAAATGTAGTGAGGGATGAATGCATCTAATATTAGGTACTATAATTTCTTTTTTGCAAAACCTTCAAATTTGCTACTTTTTCACAATTTTTTTTTATCTACCATTGCTAAAAGCCAATAAGAAGTAAGCTACTAATGACCCACAGGCTGTATTTTGGAGACCCTTGAGCTAATGCAATTAAACAGTTGGTGATACAATGAAAAAATAAATAAATCAAAACAACTGTTTTGCATTAACACATAACTCTCTCAAAACTAAACATGACTGCTGATCTAAAAAAAAAAAAAGAAAAGGACATTACCGTACTTTGAATCCCTTTAATCGCAGCGTGCATGCTTGAGTAGACCCTGTCTGACGTGCTGCATGGGGGAAAAAACATATTTAGGTTATGACTTCCAATTAAAGCATGTGACCAAATTACTGGTGACAGGCTGTCGTCCATACATACCAAGTAGTCAGTGAACCTAACAAGTATCTGGAGAAAAGCAACAAAAGCATAAAACAAACTGTGAAGACAAACTTCTGTACATTCAACCACTTTGTTACATTTTTGTGTATTCCAGGGTGGAGCTTTCTACTTCATGGAACATGTGGTGTCAAGTCCCTCCACCTGGACACACTTCCTGCAACACACACTTGAGCCCTTGTGGCTCTATATTGTAGATGGATGCATCATTACGAGAGCGACATGGAAAGATCTGGAGTCAGCTGGCTTTTCTCAAGTCAACATTAAACACTTGGCGGCTCCAATCTCTCTAGTGATACGACCACATATCCAGGGATATTGCATTAAATAAAAATATTTTTTGAGATGAACAGGAAAAAAATTTTCAGAAAACAATATTGAGTGAAAATATATATTATTTACTTACAGAATCAGCAACATTTCAAACATTGTTCCGCATCTTCGCACCTTTCAAGACCAAATAAAATATCACTTGGACAAAATGTGCTTCGCCCTCATTGTCTAGGTAAGGGCCAAGAAAGACTTGCACATTCATATATATTTTTTACCCTTTTCCTCCCATTGTACAAAAATAAGGAATGAAAACTGTAACATTTCCTTATTGGGAATAAGAGACACTGCTGTGTAGCAATTCATTAAGAAATAACACAAGTTCTGTGAATGTTATTGGGAGACCTACACAACAAAGAAAACCCCAATAACATTATTTTAAAAACACAAGCAAGAAATGAGACAAATCCAGAAAAGGACATTCAGAAATTGAGACTAAAAAAAGCTCATTATTTCAAATCTGCCGTTTAAAAATATACACAACTATAAATGTTATAGCATTAGTAAATACAAAAAAATAAGTGGAAAAATGTCCAAATTCTTTTGTTTAGATATATAAAAGTATATATCTGATTGTTATATCAAGCAAAACGTAAAAAGATGGAGGATCTCAACCTGAAGTGTTCCAAGAAACCTGATCGTATCCAAAGAGCTGAAAGCCCAACTCGTCTCTGCGCTTGAACACGTTATCCAGTTTTGACACAATAAAGTTCTTTCAAAGTTTTGAGCTCCTCGATCAGGGTTTTGTTTTGGTTCTCAAGCACGGCCACTCGGTTCTCCAGGCATTTGACATATTCCTTCTTCTTTCGTCGACACTCGCGGGCTGCTTCCCTGCGACGGAGCAGCAGGAGGAGAGTTGTCAGTCCCAAGTCACACAGCTTTAATACATATAGTGACTTCCTGTTCGTTGTAAATTCATCTTTAAAATAAAAGCATGGCCGTATCTTGAATTAACTTAATTTTTGATGACCAGGTGCACACTGTTTTATTGACAGGGAAATACAAATACAGTGGTACCTTGCAATAAGGATGCCACAGATTACAAGTTTTATAGGATACAGGTTGTCTCTCAGCTAATTTTTATGTTTTAGGTAACGAGGAAATATTCTGGTTAGGAGCCTAGTTAGTTAGCGTAGCAAATGTCACAGTGAAGCCCATAAGAGCCGATCAAAACATTCGGTCTTATTCGCTAGCATTAGCTCATAGCTAGAGATTGAGATAACTTTGTCAATTGTTTTAATGCAAACGAGCATTCCTAACTCAAAGCCAACGACAGTCGTTGAACTGTAATTTCCCCTCGTTCGCACCATGGTATTGTGTGGCAGAACCATACCTGCCAACTTTTGAAACTCAAAAGTAGAAGCATTTAAAAGCTTTTAATAGACACCCCTTTTAGACCAGTTGATCTGCCGTCTCTTTTCTGTTCTGCCCCCCTCTCCTGCATGGAGAGGTTATCAGGTGACTACAGATGATTCGCTAGCTGTTCAAAGTCGGGACCCGGGGCATCAGTTGATGACGCCTCTGCGCTGCTGGCTTGTCTACACTCGAGATGATCTCCTGCTGGCCCCACTATGGACTGGACTCTCACACTATTAACTAGATCCACTCCACGTCCATTGCACCGGTCACCCAAGGGGGGGTCCTCACATCTGCGGTCCCCTCCAAGGTTTCTCATTGTGTTGAGTTTTTTCTTGCCATGATGTGGGATCTGAGCTGAGGATGTCGTTTTGGCTTGTGCAGCCCTTTGAGACACTCGTGATTTAGGGCTATATAAATTAACTTTGATGATTGATTGATTGATTGAAAAATACTTTTTAACAAACACACCATCCCAGTACACTTCAAACCAGGCAACTCCCTGAGACAGAGACTGGTGCATGCTAAAGACCATCTGTTCATCCCTGAACAGAGGAGGTGGTCCGCGACACCACCTGTCTCCCACATACAACACTGTCCTTTCAACCATCCCTAAAAGACTCTGCAATTGAGCTTCCAACAAATAACAGGAGTTAGAACACATTCTGCTCACAGTAGGTGACCAGAATGCCGTTTGTTTACAACTGAATGAAATGCTTACACGGGAGATTTCGACTACTTTCGACTGGTAGTAGTCGATCCACAGCGATTGTTCTGCCACACAATACCTCATTGCTAACGAGGGGAATTTACACTTCAACAACTGTCGTTGGCTTTGAGAGTTAGGATTGCTTGTTTGCATTAAAACAGTTGTTTTTCTCACTACGATAGGGCAAAACCATCCTTGCCCAGGCAAACCCTCCTGGTTTTAAGAGTATAATTATTTGGGGTTTGGGCAGGAGCCGCTGGACTAGATCTGACGTCTTCTAAGACAAACCAAGCAGTCCAGTTGTGATTGATTGAATGCCCTGAGATGACACTGACCTAGATTAAGGATAACCTTCATTGACTTAAAATTGTGCAGTTCTAGGGGAGTGGTGGTAGTGGGCTGTGGGTATTTGGGGGATACGCAAGGTTAAAATTGATTTAAAGTTGTTTCAATGGTTGACACAGTTTTACAATACAAGTTTTTCCGATTTGTTGCTGCTTCCAGAACCGGTATACTTAATTTGTTCTCATCAGATGCATTTTATTTGTAGAGGGTTGTGGTGTGGCGTTAGAGAAGTTTACCTTTTATGTGAATCTGTCTTGGGTTTAATAAATATTGACAGTCAATATGAAACCCTTACATTTATGTCATTGTTTTTAAGGCTGAGATTTTCCCTAGTAGCAGGATTTCCTATTTTTTCTGACTTCCTTTTATGACTTCATACTTACCCTAAGTTGCCTTTTGGCACATACATACATTGGACATATCTTACTTGCCTGTAGAGGAGTTAGCTAAAGCCTCATATAAAATTAACAATAACGATAATAATAATAATAACAATGTAAAAGCAAATTAACTTCTGGTATTAGAATAGTATTGGCAGATATCCAAATTCAGGTATTGGGATCAGATCAGAAGTGAAGAATGTAAATAGGTGCATACTTAATTAGGTTCCAACAGCATGTTTTACAACCTTGCGTCTTTTTACCTGTTCTTTGCGAGTCTAATTTCCCTCTTCATTGTTGGATCATCGGGTTTGCTCTGAGACAGACCTAGGGATGAGGCCATCACTAAGGCTTGAGGCAGAGAGCCTGATGTCGGCGCCGTGCGAATTTGGTACGTTTGTACTTCTCCTCCTGCATCTTGGAAAAATGGGAGATATTTTGTCACAGATTGATGCTGCAAGACCATGTCCACAAAACTTCATAAAAGAGACAATATCCTCACCCTGCACAACGACCTGGTTACTTGGTACCAATATCTGCTGGCCGTCGGGGGTCTGAGCATACTGGAGGATGGTTGTCCCCTGCTGGCCTCCAGTAGGGTTGGCCATGGCCACCTGCAGTTCCTGAACGCCATCAGGTCCTGGGTTTGTCAGCTGGATGGTTCCATTAGGAGTTACGGTGACTAACATAAACACGGATCAGTAAAAGGTTTTAACGCAGTCCAGTTATTTAATGTGCGTGCAAGAGAGGCGAGGTACACACTGTACTGGCCAGTGGTGGTCTGGTAGATGGGTGCAGGTATGGTCACACCCGACACTCCTGAGGTGGTCGAGCTGTCCTTCCCCTCGGTGGGTGGTAGTCCCTCGGATGAAAGTTCATTGAGGATTTTTCTAAAGAGTCATCAAGTGAGGTGGTAAATACACTCTTCTTTATGTTGCGTGAAAATGAGTTTTTGCTAGTCTAACCTGTATGACGGCCGTCTGGCCAGTAGCTCTCTGGTTTTTTGCGGTGTAACTCCACTGTCTGAAGAATCATGTGAATCGTCGCTATCTGAACCCTTTATCAGAAACATGTGAGGTGAGTCGTCAGCCAAGAACCATAGTGTTTTAAAAAAGCAAAAAAGTACACTCCTCACATTTCATTGGTCAGTGATAGTGATGTCATCGCTCGTGGATGGAGATGAGCATGAACGAGTGAGCGCAGCTACTAGCAACAACATTGCGGGTGAAAACATGTTAAGTGTGGGAACATTTCACCCTTATCCCGTTAGAGACATCACTTGCTAATTTTGCAAAATTTTAGCCAAAGTCCACGAGCTAAACATTGTCTATATCAATTAAAGTACTTTATTTAACCAATAGGAACTTCAGGTGTGTAGCAGCGTCAATTTGCAGCACAAAGAAGAAAGAAACAATAACAAACGTCAATTACACAAACATGCGACACCCCTGTGCCACTTTCATTAAATAATATACAATCTAATAAACGGCTTACATATTGACAATGAATCCATAACACAGTAACATACAATGAGTCTATTACAGTAGCCCTCTAGAATTGCAAGCAATTAATCAATCGACCTTAGTGCAGCTTTTCATTTTGAGGAAGTTAGATAGCTTAGAAGTTTTTATCTATTGCTGCTATTTTGACTGACCTTTGTTTTCATAAGAAATGATCCCTTGTTTTTGTCAGCATTTGCCTGTTCTGGCTTCTAAATGGACAAAAGTTTAAAGGGGAATTGCACTTTTTTGTGAATGTTGCCTATCATTCACAATCCCTATGTAAGACAAGCACACGTGTTTTTCATTTTTTTATACATTCTAAGTTGTTAAATACGGAAAGTACGAGGTAACAAAAGCTAATGAGAGTAAATCCATTAAATCCACCACAACAAAGTACAAAGATGTATCAGAAGATCATGTGAGAAATGAAAATCGTAACCGTCAAATTTAACGCTGTGCTTATTGATGCCAAGGGCTGCTACATAGCTTATGCAGCTATTTACATACTGAGCTGCTGCATGGCCTCTGAGTTGATCAAAGTTCATTCTACATTATAAATCATGCCTCTCACTTGTATAGTCAAAGGTTGTTGCCATAAACCGTAAGGTTGTCCAACTTTGACATTCAACTTAGACCCAGAGATGGCAAGAAAGACACAAAATTATAAATATAAATGCGGTCAACAAAGTAAGACTTTGCCATTTACCCTCTCAGACAATTTATAAAAATGATAGGTGAACAGCTGATTTTATTACTGCTAACGTACCACACTCCATGTGACTCACATTCCCGTCAAGCACCAATAAGTTATTTGTCATGCAAAAAAAATAAACACCACAAAGCCTACAAATAACATTAGCTGGCAACTACACTTACATTTTAGCAACCATTTTTATGAAAGTTTAGCTTCTTGAAGGACAGTAGCATTGAAAGTACCGTATAGTGGTTAGAGTGTCCGCCCTGAGATCGGTAGGTTGTGAGTTCAAACCCCGGCCGGGTCATACCAAAGACTATAAAAAATGGGACCCATTACCTCCCTGCTTGGCACTCAGCATCAAGGGTTGGAATTGGGGGTTAAATCACCAAAAATGATTCCCGAGTTAGCTTTTATGATGACGCCGGCTGGAAAGTTCACTTTTGGCAAGGTCTTCCTTTTGAATATCACCATGGGTGGAAGTTTCTGGCCGTTAGCATGGCAAGCTAGAACCACAGTGAAGGACGACTTCTCATTCCCTGCGGTGGGAATATTCACCGTACGTGTTCCCGTTGTATCCACAGTGCGGTTCACATAAATATCAAAAGTCAGTGGAACCTTGTACGCGTGTCTCTTAGTAGGAGACATTTTGTGGTCTTTACAGAAACACACAAATGAAATGAAACGTAATATCCGTGCGCTTCTTATTCTACGGGGGTGGGTGCTCACCTTGGCGGTTGCTTACAGTAGAAGAAGAAGCGCTT
This sequence comes from Entelurus aequoreus, assembly GCF_033978785.1. Lineage (NCBI taxonomy): Eukaryota > Metazoa > Chordata > Actinopteri > Syngnathiformes > Syngnathidae > Entelurus > Entelurus aequoreus. The sequence continues at coordinate 33,905,189 of NC_084731.1, forward strand.
CCTCTTCTATGGGGGCGGTTGCTTACCGTAGAAGAAGAAGCGCTTCCTCTTTTACGGGGAAAAAAGATGGCGGCTGTTTACCGTAGTTGCGAGACCTAAACTTTATGAAAATAAATATTAATATTAATCCATATATAAAGTGCACCGGGTTATTAGCCGCACTGTCAGCTTTTGAGAAAAATGTTGGTTTTTAGGTGCGGCTTATGGTGCGGAAAATACGGTAAACTTAGATATAATTTACATTAGTCAATGTATAGCTTGTACAGCAGCATAGATTTATGATTCAATGAAAATGACTCAACACCAAGTAGGGCTGGGCGGTATACCGGTATTATAGTTAATACCGGTGTATTTCAGAAAGCGGTATATATTTGAGACAATACCGCCATTCTGGCTATAAGTTTTGGTCCATATCGCCCAGCCCTGACACCAAGCCATTATTGTCTAAATAGCTAGCAACATAAGTGAGTAGCAAGATAATTGTGTCTTACGGTCAGTCGTGTTGGTGGTGGTATAGTATTGTTATGTTCTGGGCCGCATGAGTGCTTCCAGGTTGTCAGGGGAAACATGAATTCCGAAAAATGACTGTGTCACATTATGAAGCAGAGCATGATACCCTACTCCTGAGAAACTGGGCTGCATGGCAGTTTTCTGACAAGATAAGGAGTCCAAACACACCTCCAAGATGAAATGCTAAGTTGAAGAAGTTGAAGGTGATGGAGTGGCCAAGTATGTCGCCTCCAAGGCTGAACCCTTGAACTTCTGTGTGGAAAACGGAACAAAAGAAGGTAGAGGAGCGCAAGGTGTCCACTGGAAAGAGGATTCCAGTAACAACCTCTGGAGCTCTACTCAATTCCATGCTTAAGGCAGTGCTAAATATTGATGATCACACTAAATAGCCACACCAAAGCCAATTTGTTCAATGTGAGGTTTCACCGTTTTTTCCCACTTATTTAGACAATAATGGCAGTGTGTTTACTTATTTTGTGAGGACAGTTTATCTATACTGTTTTCCAAGATGTACACTGACTACTCTAAACTATATGCAAGTTTCATTTTATAGTATTGGTAGTGTTACCTTAGTCTCTCCCAAAAGCAAGAGAGTTAATTTAATTTAATTTCCCATATAGCACTGAATCGTACAAGCAGCTATTTTAATACACTTAATAAAGAACAGGTACATACATTGCGTTTTTATTAAACAAACTACATGGTCTTGTTTACAAATTGTCATGTTATCTGTATCAGATGAGAAGTAGGAATCGGCTTCAATTAACGACATGTCTCTATTTTGACTTTGTAGATTATTTTGGAGTCTTTGCTTTCTTTTACTAGTTTGGGAAATGTAACTGTGGAGGAGTGATTGCGATTATGGCTGGGAGATATATCGATATACTTGATATATCGCGGGTTTGTCTCTGTGCGATATAGAAAATGACTTTATCGTTATATTCGAGTATACATTCTCACGCATTTGCTTTTAGCTGCTGGCATTACACTACAGGCTCTTCCCACTCCTTGTGTCTCCTTCTCACAGACAGCAAGCGCACCTTCTTACACACGTCACATACTGTCACGTAATACGTGACATACGTATACGCCCTCGTGGAGCAGAGAGGTAGCAGCATGGGTAACGTTAGCTGTCGTGCTAGCGGAGCCATGCGAAATACGAGAGAAAGAAGATGTGAATCTGGTAAAAAATGAAGGAAGAATTAATTCCCAAGAAAAACAGCAGGGGGTCCATCGTCTGGCGGTGGTTTGGCTTCAAGTGGGAATACCTGTATGTCGAACAGACAACTGTAATTTGTCAAGTGTGGGGCAAAAGTGTTGCTACAAAAAGTAGCATTACTGCTAATATGTAGCATCATTTGAAAAGTCCCCTGCTAGAGAATGAAGAGTGCTTGAAACTCCGCATGTCAACATCTCCGTTCGGTGCCACACCATCAAAATGCAGAGGCAAACATTTCCAGATCAACACCGTATGAAAAAAATAGTCAACAACAAAAGAAGATAATGTCCACAGTAACCTACCACATAGCGAAGGACATACACTATTTGATTTCCTATTATGCAGCTCATTTCTATTATTGAAAGGCCTACTGAAATGACATTTTTTTATTTAAACGGGAATAGCAGATCCATTCAATGTGTCATACTTGATCATTTTGCGATATTGCCATATTTTTGCTGAAAGGATTTAGTATAGAACAACGTCGATAAAGTTTGCAACTTTTGGTCTCTGATAAAAAAAAACCTTGCCCCTACCGGAAGTAGCGTGACGTTGTCAGTTGTTCACTCCCTCATATTTTCCTATTGTTTTCAACGCAGCTAGCTATTCGGGCCATTACCCCATGAATTTGAGCGAGGATGAAAGATTCGTGGACGAGGAACGTTAGAGTGACGGACTAGAATGCAGTGAAATACATATTTTTTTTCGCTCTGACCGTAACTTAGGTACAAGCTGGCTCATTGGATTCCACACTCTCTCCTTTTTCTATTGTGGATCACGGATTTGTATTTTAAACCACCTCGGATACTACATCCTCTTGAAAATGAGAGTCGAGAACGCGAAATGGACATTCAGTGCCTTTTATCTCCACGACAATACCTCGGCGAAACGCTTTAGCTACGAGCTAACGTGATAGCATCGTGCTTTAACTGCATATAGAAACAAAAAAAAATAAACCCCTGACTGGAAGGATAGATAGAAAATCAACAATAGTATTAAACCGTGGACATGTAAATACACGGTTAATGCTTTCCAGGCTGGCGAAGGTTAACAATGCTGTGCTAACGACACCATTGAAGCCTACTTAGCAACCGGACCGCACAGAGCTATGCTAAAAACATTAGCTCTCCACCTATGCCAGCCAGCCTTCATCTGCTCATCAACACCCGTTCTCACCTGCGTTCCAGCGATCGGCGGAAGGACGAAGGACTTCACCCGATGCGTTTGGCGGCCCGGAGACGTAGGAAGTCAAGGTGAGGTCGCCGGCTAGCGCGTCTGCTCTCCAACAAAGTCCTCCTGGTTGTGTTGCTGTAGTCCGCTGCTAATACACCGATCCCACCTACAACTGTCTTCTTTGCAGCCTTCATTGTTCATTAAACAAATTGCAAAAGATGTCCAGAATACTGTGGAATTATGAAATGAAAACAGAGCTTTTTGTATAGGATTCTACGGGGTACCATAACTTCCGTTTAACTGACTACGTCACGCGCATACGTCATCATACCGCGACGTTTCAGCCGGATATTTCCCGGGAAATTTTAAATGTCACTTTATAAGTTAACCCGGCCGTATTGGCATGTGTTGCAATGTTAAGATTTCATCATTGATATATAAACTATCAGACTGCGTGGTTGGTAGTAGTGGGTTTCAGTAGGCCTTGAAATATGTTGTGTGACCTCATGCACAAAAGTGCACTTTATTTGTTTTAAACTATTGTAGTGGCGTTCTGTACAAAAAGTGCACTTTAATTTAGTGTTGTTTTGATATGTCATCTTAGTGACATCATGCACAAAAGTGCACTGATAGCTTGTTTTAAAATGTATCTGACAATCTTGCACTTTCTGTTTTGGAAATGACATGAATGTTTGTGCCACTGCTTAATTGTTTAATAAATACAGTTTTGGTCAATTGACTTAGTTGTGATTTCCTTCTCTGCATGAAAATTTAAAATGAGCATATGCAGTATGAACAAAAATGTTTTTATGTAGACACATAGAATCATCATACTGGTGTGATTATATGCATCAAGTGTTATTTCAGGGCTAAGGCAAAATATTGAGATATATATCGTGTATCGCGATATGGCCTAAAAATATCGAGATATTAAAAAAAGGCCATATCGCCCAGCCCTAATTGCAATACAGTCGGCTACACTGTACACATGCGGTGAGCCAAAGACCCCACCCAATTCTAACTATGTGAAACGCCAAAATAAAATGTGAGGAGTGTGCTCACTTTTGTTAAGACTGTGATGACTTATTGATTTGTTTGACGGACAATGGTAAGCAACACAAATGGAGGTCTGACCTGCGAAGTCTGCACCTGTGGGGCCTGAATGACCGACGACTGAGGAGACTGGATCACTCCTTGCACCTGTAACTGACCCCCTGGCAGCTGGACGACGGTCACAGGAGAACCACCAAGTGACATCTAAAATGAAAAAAAAAACAACCCACACATCTTTGCATTAAAAACTAGATTCAGGACCTTGGGACTAGAAGCCATACTAACAAATACACTGGAAAAAAGGCCATCACCAAAGAACACGTTCTGTGTTCTGAAATCTCACGTATTTAGTAATGATACACCAAAAGACTCATCACTGAAACAACATTGCAGAAACAGAAAACACACCATAGGAAAAAAAAAAAAAAAGAGTATTGTCTGGTGCCCCATTTAGTATATAGCCTGTATTTTTTTATTACATCATATTGCTATAATACCAATGGTAAATAAAAATAATGTGTTAAGGATAAATATTAATTTGTGCAATTGCAATGCTTTAATTTTAGCGAGGTTAGTACACAGTCATAGTCATAAATGCCATTGTACAAATTATTGACATCAAATTATTTTGGTGTTTTGGGCTTGCCGTCCTCATTTTCGGTTTCGGACAAGAATTTACATTTTGGTGCATCCCTAATATTTAGCCTGAAATTCACAAATAGCATGACTCATTTTGTCACCTATTGACTGCATTGCACTTACAAATGATAGTGTTCTCAAAGTCTTGACAACTGCAAAGGGACGGCGTGGCGAAGTTGGTAGAGTGGCTGTGCCAGCAATCGGAGTGTTGCTGGTTACTGGGGTTCAATTCCCACCTTCTACCTTCCTAGTCACGTCCGTTGTGTCCTTGGGCAAGACACTTCACCCTTTGCCTCTGATGGGTGCTGGTTAGCGCCTTGCATGGCAGCTCCCGCCATCAGTGTGTGAATGTGTGTGTGAATGGGTAAATGTGGAAATAGTGTCAAAGCGCATTGAGTACCTTGAAGGTAGAAAAGCGCTATACAAGTATAACCCATTTATCATTTATAAATAATTTTAAAAGCAGAATATTTTAAAAAATACGTATCGTAAAGTCCTTGTCAATACCGAGCACCTACATACAACAGCCTTAAAATGGACAGTCAGTATAGAAAATTAATCGATCAATGAAAGTGTGAAGTCGCTGTCATCCGTTTGTGACAATGCGATCAACAGTTTGCTCACACATATTGCACCTTGGTCTGAGCTGATAGTACATAAATCAATTATTCGAAAGAAAAATGAAAATGACCTTGATAACTTCCATAATGGATTAATTGCTACGTCCATGTGTGCTTGTTTTCTTTATCTCTTGCTTTAAGACACGGTGCAGGAGGGTAAAATGAACGCAGTGAATCTTCTTGTCAGTCATCCACAATCTTTGTCTCGGTGGGTGGAGGCGGGATCGCTAGCTTACACCAGGGTTCGTACACCTTTTCCATGGCCAAATTCAGGCACTTTTTAAGGACTTTCAAGATCAATTTTCCAGTTTTTCCAGTACCCTTTAAAAGGCGAAAACCAGTTTGAGGTCACCAAATGCTGCCTGTAGGAAAAATATGGAAAATCTGCTAAAACTTAAGCCTAACATTGAACCAGCAGTTATCATTAACTGAATGGGGCATAGAAAATGAAGCAGTGTTTCTGTAGACTATTCAATGTCATTGGTGTTTGCAAACGTGTCTCCATTTGTGTTGTTTTTCAAATTTCTTGTCCTCTTTCTTACTTACAGCACTCAATGACATTGAACAGCACGGATTGATTCACACCGCATTTGTGCTTGTAAACTGCATAATGTGATATAAATACACGCACCCTCAAAATTTCAATTTCACTCATTTATTAACAAAACTGTTCCACATTAATATAAGGATAATAAATGTACAGGAAATATTGGGATCTTTTTGTGTGGAGTTTGCATGTTCTCCCAGTGAATGCATGGCTTCCCTCCGGGTACTCTGGCTTCTTCCCACCTCCAAAGACATGCACCTGGGTATAGGTTGATTGGCAACACTAAATTGTCCCTAGTGTGTGAATGTGAGGGTGAATGTTGTCTGTGTTGGCCCTGCGATGAGTTGTCGACTTGTCCAGGGTGTACCCCGCCTTCTGCCCGAATGCAGCTGAGATAGGCTCCAGCACCCCCCGTGACCCCGAAAGGGACAAGCGGTAGAAAATGGATGGATGGATATTTTGTTTGTTTCACAATACCTCAGTCACCTTTCATTAAGCACATCTAGCCTTATAACTGTGGCTATGATAACAAATTAACAAAAATACAATAGTAAACTTGTTTTGCTTTCACTGAGGGAGCCAGACAAGTTAAGTAGACAATGAAAATAATAGAGCAAGTAATGCATACAACCATGCTTGTGTAAAAACAACAAAATCCTTCAAATTAACTCAGCTCTAAGTTGTGAAAAAGGTTACAAATTATACATTACAGTAGATCTTGATGCTTTTTTCCTAACATCAAAAACAGGGGGCAATTTTTAAAATGGTTTACCTTTAAGTAGCCTATCAATAAGATAGGCTACTGAAAATATCTTTTATCAGCTGCACCTAAGCCTACTGTTCAAATATTTAGGCTACAAACTTCTGTTTTTAATGCATGTCTCTCTCTTTAGTTTTTATGGTTGTAATTCCATCTAAATGTTACCAATGAAAATATAATCAGACGACTAAACATGAAAATATAGATGTCAACTTCTTTTCTATAACTTAGTCATTCACATCCTTGCAACTGTAGACTAGCCATGGCACCCAGTGTTTACCTTAGGCATATTATGCGCTAACGTCAGATGACCTTAGATTTTTAGTTGAGGGAAGTTCTTAACATTTTAATTTGTCATTGACAAACGCTAGCTTTTTTCCTTTCATAGCTTGTAATAACTGTCCGTAATTGACATGTAATCTAGCGCTGATCTCACAGTTTAGGTCTACCATGTACCAAAAGGTTAGAAAACAAAACTTTAGCTAACGTTAGTTAACTTGTAAGGCTAGTAATCTCTGTGGCTTACCTTTCATATGACTCAATTTCCTTTTTGCATACTTTGCAGCAGGCTACACATGAATTTGGTCCACGTTTTATCCAAAGTTTGTGTTGGTCATTTTCCATCCAATGTTCATTAAAAGGACAACCTCCCGGCATAATGGACCGATGCACCACTGTCCTCTTGGGGGCGACACAGAGCCATAGGCTCTGGCATGACAACAACCTAATGCAGGGGTCACCAACGCGGTGCCCGCGGGCACCAGGTAGCCCGTAAGGACCAGATGAGTAGCCTGCTGGCCTGTTCTAAAAATAGCTCAAATAGCAGCACTTACCAGTGAGCTGCCTCTATTTTTTAAATTTTATTTATTTACTAGCAAGCTGGTCTCACTTTGCTCGACAACAGATTTAGTGTCCAGTTCAAAGTGTGACATGATTTAAAAATTTGAGAGTTGACTTCTGTATTTTACATGAGTTATTATTTGTACAAACATGGTGCAAAGTAATTCATGATTTGTTAAAAAATGTTAGTGGCTAGCTAGTTAAAATGGGATATTGGGATTTCACAAGACTGTCTTAGAAATGATCATTTGAAAATGTTCAATTTGAAAAATGTGCACTTAGAGAAAATATAAAAATAAAGTGTTGCATATTGATATTTATCTGTTTCTATATATATTGTGAGAAATCATTAAGATGATCAGTGTTTCCACAAAGATAAATATCATTAATTATTAATAATAACAAGAGTTAAAGGTAAATTGAGCAAATTGGCTATTTCTGGCAATTTATTTAAGTGTGTATCAAACTGGTAGCCCTTCGCATTAATCAGTACCCAAGAAGTAGCTCATGGTTTCAAAAAGGTTGGTGACCCCTGACCTAATGTAAGGGCTCGTGCAAAGCCAACAGATCAAGCGTGTAGCTTTCATTTCTAAGGAAACTTATTTTATTTTTTCCTTTTTATAATTAGCCTATTGAGTCAGACTGCCGAGAAATATGATGAACATTTCCAAGCACTTCACCCAAAATTCTGGCATTTTTCAAACCTTGAAAACACAACATTAAAATCCAAGCATTGTCAAGGTTTTTAAGCACCCGTACGAACCCTGTTACACACAGGGAATGGTAGTCGCTAATAAGCACCACGACGTAACAAAAAGTATGAAGGAAAAAAATTTGATTACAAAAGCAAATGTCCCGTGTGGAAATATTTTGGCTTCAAACGAGTTTGCAAGATGAATCTATCAACAAAGACGAACAAGCAAATATACCCAATTTGTTGGAAAGTGATAGCAACAAAAACCAACTAATCACCTACCCAGTTTTTTCAACTAGGTAAAAACTGAGTCAATTTTAATTTCATTATTGTTCATCTATTTACGATAATTAAAAGTTATTGACCTTCCAATTACAAAGTAAAAAAACACTAATTACAAAATCAAAGTTTGTTGCTTTTGAAAATAATTTTTGGTTTATTACTATTATATGATTACATTGGTGCTTAATTTGGTCTGAAAATAATGCTGACAATAATATTGTTTATCAGCAATAATTTTGGAACAATATATCTTCCATCCATCCAGCTTTTTCCGCTTATCCGAGGTCGGGTCGCGGGGGCAGCAGCCTAAGCAGAGAAACACAGACTTCACTCTCCCCAGCCACTTTGTCCAGCTCTCAGCGGGAGATCCCAAGGCGTACTTGGGCCAGCTGGGGGACATAGTCTCCCAACCGTGTCCTGTGACTTCCCCGTGGCCTCCTAGGCATTCGGGGGAATCCTGATTAGATGCCCTAACCACCTCATCTGGCTCCTCTTGATGTGGAGGAGCAGCGGCTTTACTCTGATCTCCTCTCGAACGAGAGAGCTCCCACCCCATCTTTAGGTAGAGCCCCGTCACCCCATGGAGGAAACTCATTTTGGCCGCTTGTTCCATGATCTTGTCCCTTTGGTCACAACCCAAAGCTCATGACAATCGGTGAGGATAGGAACTTAGATCGACAGGTTAATTGAGAACTTTGCTTTTTGGCTCAGTTCCTTCTTCACCACAACGGATCAATACAGCGTCTGCATCACTGCAGATGGCGCACCAATCCGCCTGTCAATATCCCGATCCACTGTTGCCTCACTCGTGCAAAAAAGACTAAACTTGGGACAAGATCTCTTCTCCAATACACAGCCCTACTCACAACAAAATAATATCGTCCAGCAAAATGTATTATCGGCTAAGGCATAAGCCACCATATAAAGACAGCATTGTCATCACCAGCCATGTATCGTATGAGGGGAAAAATTACTTTTAGTTCTGATTCAAATTCTTTGACAATTTCCCCCCCAAAACCCTCCTGTCAAATGACTTATCCTAAGTTTGTAAACATAAAGTGGTACCTTAACTTGAGTGCCCCAACTTAAGAGTGTTTTGAGATAAGCGCCGTCTCTCGGCCAATTGTTATGCTTTAAAGGCCTACTGAAACCCACTACTACCCACCACGCAGTCTGATAGTTTATATATCAATGATGAAATCTTAACATTGCAACACATGCCAATACGGCCGGGTTAACTTATAAAGTGCAATTTTAAATTTCCCGGGAAATATACGGCTGAAAACGTCTCGGTATGATGACGTTTGCGAGTGACGTCACGGATTGTACCAGACATTTTGGAACAACACGTGGCCAGCTTAAGTCGTCTGTTTTCATCGCAAAATTCCACAGTATTCTGGACATCTGTGTTGGTGAATCTTTTGCAATTTGTTTAATGAACAATGGAGACAGCAGTAGGTTGGATCGGTGTATTAGCAGCTGGCTACAGCAACACAACCAGGAGGACTTTGAGTGGGATAGCAGACGCGCTATCCGACGCTAGCCGCCGACCGCACCGATGATCGTGGTGAAGTCCTCCGTCGCTCGCTGGAACGCAGGTGAGCACGGGTGGTGATGAGCAGATGAGGGCGGGCGTAGGTGGAGAGCTAATGTTTTTATCATAGCTCTGTCGAGGTCCCGTAGCTAAGTTAGCTTCAATGGCGTCGTTAGCAACAGCATTGCTAGGCTTCGCCAGGCGGGACAGCATTAACCGTGTGGTTACAGGTCCAGGGTTTGGTTCGGTGTCTCCTGATAGTAGAAGTAATAGTAGTATTGTTGATCTTCGGTCTATCCTTTCAATCAGTGGCATGTTTCTTCTGTTTCTATCTGCAGTTAAGCACGATGCTATCACGTTAGCTCCGAAGCTAAAGTGTTTCGCCGATGTATTGTCGTGGAGATAAAAGTCACTGTGAATGTCCATTTCGCGTTCTCGACTCTCATTTTCAAGAGGATATAGTATCCGAGGTGGTTTAAAATACAAATCCGTGATCCACAATAGAAAAAGGAGAAAGTGTGGAATCCAATGAGCCCTTGTACCTAAGTTACGGTCAGAGCGAAAAAAGATACACCCTGGCGTCCTGCACTGCACTCTAATCACTCTCACTTTCCTCATCCACGAATCTTTCGTGGATGAGGAAAGAGATCTGCTATCCCCGTTTAAATAAGAAAATCTCATTTCAGTAGGCCTTTAACTTGAGTGCCCCAACTTAAAGAGTGTTTTGAGATAAGCGCCGTCTCTCGGCTAATTGTTATGCTTTAAGTTGCAAGCAAAAATTTGAGTTACAAGCATTCCCGCCATTAGTTGGTGTAGCAAATGTCACAGTGAACCCCGTAAGATCTGCCCAATCATAATATCTTACTCGTCAGCATTAGCTTATAGATAGAGATCGACATAACTTGGTTTTCCAATCATGGGAAGGGAGAATATGGGTGTGAAGGACAACGTTGAGAAGAAGTGGATGATATTCATTAAATTAACAAATAAACTGTCAAAAAACACGACTGAGGGTGTAGCCAACTTGGCAAGGCAACTCGAGTGTATAACTGCTAGTCTGCAATCATACTGAAGCACAATGAGTCTAAAGTAGGGCTGGGCGATATATCGATATATGCGATATATCGCGGGTTTGTCTCTGTGCGATATAGAAAATGACTATATCGTGATATTCGAGTATACGTTCTCACGCAGTTGCTTTTAGCTGCTGGCATTACACGACAGGCTCTTCCCACTCCTTCTGGTGTCTCCTTCTCACAGACAGCAAGCGCACCTTCTACACACGTCACATACTGTCACGTCATACGTCACATACGTATACGCCCTCGTGGAGCAGAGAGGTAGCGGCATGGGTAACGTTACCTGTGTTGCAAGTGGGGACGGCGTGGCGAAGTTGGTAGAGTGGCCGTGCCAGCACTCGGAGGGTTGCTGGTTACTGGGGTTCAATCCCCACCTTCTACCATCCTAGTCACGTCCCTTGTGTCCTTGGGCAAGACACTTCACCCTTGCTCCTGATGGCTGCTGGTTAGCGCCTAGCATGGCAGCTCCCGCCATCAGTGTGTGAATGTGTGTGTGAATGGATGAATGTGGAAATACTGTCAAAGCGCTTTGAGTACCTTGAAGGTAGAAAAGCGCTATACAAGTATAACCCATTTATCATTATATGCATCAAGTGTTAATTCAAGGCTAAGGCAAAATATCGAGATATATATCGTGTATTGCTGCAAAGAGGAAGGAAGACAGCTCCTGTGTGGACTCAGAAGACGCAACTGCTAGCTAGCTGCTAAGCTAGCGCGGAGAAAGGCAGCGCCGGTCAGAAGGTAAGTAGGAAGCTACTCCCGCAGACCGCGACCACTTCCCTGAGGACAGCAGGAACTTCACTTGGTGACAGAAAACACTGTGAGTAATGGCTTCCTGCGCGTCTTGCACCATACTCACGGAGAGGTTGGCTCTGCTAGAGGGCCGTGTCCGCCAGTTAGAGCAGAGTAATGTCGTAACTTTAGATGTTGCGGACACATCTGCTAGCGTTAGCTGTAGCGAGCTAACTAGCCCAGCTTGTAGCAGTCCTAAGCGGCCAACAAGCTACGGTGTACCGGTTGAGACGCATAATAGATTTAGCTCTTTAGCTAGTCCTACACCCCAGTCTACCGGGCACCACACCTTAGTCATAGGGGACTCCATCACCCGAAACATAAAGCTTAGCAAACCAGCCACAGTAAAGTGTATCCCCGGGGCCAGAGCACCTGACATTGAAGCTAATCTTAGGGAGCTAACTCGCAACAGGCCTAGTAAACACGTACGACAGGCTAATCGCACCACTAATTATGCGAATATAGTTGTACACGTTGGCTCCAATGACACTAGAATGAGACGGTCAGAGATTACAAAGAGAAACATAGCCAGGACTTGTGATCTCGCCAGAAAGATGTCCAGGCATCGAGTAATTGTCTCTGGCCCCCTGCCTGCGAGAGGCAATGATGAGAGATATAGCAGATTAGTCTCGCTTAACAAGTGGCTGGCTATCTTCTGTAGGCAACAGGGACTAACGTTTATTGATAACTGGCCCTCTTTCTGGGGCAAACCAGGCTTGCTGATGAGAGACGGCCTTCACCCTAACCAGGAAGGCGCCATCATCCTGTCTAGAAACATAGACTACTATTTAAGTCTCACTTGACTGACTACACTAGAGCAAGCCCGGTCACAGGCAATTACAATGTCTGTTAGTCCGGGTGAGGAGTCAGTTAAGCTAGAACTAGCCAGCGCCAGGCTGGATAATCCATGTACGCATAGCAATTCTCTTAGAATAATACACAATTCACATAATGTTTTTTCTGTTGTGTCTGTGTCAGAGGTGGACATGCATTCTACTGAGGTGGCAAATTATGATATGTCCAGTCTATTGCAGCACCAAGCAAACAATCGGAAAATTCCCGTCATATCAATTCCTAGATATGGTCGAAACTATTTAAAGTGCACTACGCATAATAAACGCAACATTGTTAATATTGCCACTACGGATAATCTTAACAAAAACTCGTCAAAACAGCCCAATACCTATAATATGGGCTTTTTAAACATAAGATCATTGTCTCCCAAGGCGTTATTAGTTAATGAGGTCATTAACGCCAACAATATAATCATACTGGGGGACTTTAATATCCATATGAATACCCCATCGGACCCTCAGTGCGTGGCGCTCCAAACCATAATTGATAGCTGTGGTCTTACACAAATAATACATGAACCCACGCATCGCAACGGTAATACAATAGATCTAGTGCTTGTCAGGGGTGTCACCACCTCCAAAGTTATGATACTTCCATATACTAAAGTAATGTCCGATCATTACCTTATAAAATTTGAAGTTTTGACTCATTGTCAACAAGCTAATAATAATAATAACTGCTATAGCGGCCGCAACATTAATGCTGCCACAACGATGACTCTTGCTGACCTACTGCCTTCGGTAATGGCACCATTCCCAAATTATGTCGGCTCTATTGATAACCTCACTAACAACTTTGACGATGCCTTGCGCGAAATTATTGATAGTATAGCACCGCTAAAGCAAAAAAGGGCCCCTAAAAGGCGCACCCCATGGTTTACAGAAGAAATTAGAGCTCATAAATTATCATGTAGAAAACTGGAACGCAAATGGCGCGCGACTAAACTTGAGGTTTTCCATCAAGCATGGAGTGATAGTTTAATAACTTATAAACGCATGCTTACCTTAGCTAAAGCTAAATACTACTCAAATCTCATCCGCCTCAACAAAAACGATCCTAAATTTCTGTTTAGTACAGTAGCATCGCTAACCCAACAAGGGACTCCTCCCAGTAGCTCCACCCACTCGGCAGATGATTTTATGAATTTCTTTAATAAGAAAATTGAACTCATTAGAAAGGAGATTAAAGACAACGCATCCCAGCTACAACTGGGTTCTATTAACACAAATACGACTGTATATACGACGGACACTGCCCTCCAAAATAGTCTCTCTATTTTTGATGAAATAACATTAGAGGAATTATTACAGCGTGTAAGTGGGATAAAACAAACAACATGTTTACTTGACCCACTTCCTGGGAAACTTATCAAGGAACTGTTTGTATTATTAGGTCCATCAGTGTTAAATATTATAAACTTATCACTTTCCTCCGGCACTGTTCCCCTAGCATTCAAAAAAGCGGTTATTCATCCTCTGCTCAAAAGACCTAACCTCGATCCTGACCTCATGGTAAACTACCGACCGGTCTCCCACCTTCCGTTTATTTCCAAAATTCTCGAAAAAATTGTTGCACAGCAGCTAAATGAACACTTAGTGACTAACAATCTCTGTGAACCTTTTCAATCCGGTTTCAGGCCAAATCACTCTACGGAGACAGCCCTCGCAAAAATGACTAATGATCTATTGCTAACGATGGATTCTGATGCGTCATCTATGTTGCTGCTTCTTGATCTTAGCGCCGCTTTCGATACCGTCGATCATAATATTTTATTAGAGCGTATCAAAACACGTATTGGTATGTCAGACTTTGCCTTGTCTTGGTTTAACTCTTATCTTACTGACAGGATGCAGTGCGTCTCCCATAACAATGTGACCTCGGACTATGTCAAGGTAACTTGCGGAGTTCCCCAGGGTTCGGTTCTTGGCCCTGCACTCTTTAGTATTTACATGCTGCCGCTGGGTGACATCATACGCAAGTACGGTGTTAGCTTTCACTGTTATGCTGATGACACTCAACTCTACATGCCCCTAAAGCTGACCAACACGCCGGATTGTAGTCAGCTGGAGGCGTGTCTTAATGAAATTAAACAATGGATGTCCGCTAACTTTTTGCAACTCAACGCTAAGAAAACGGAAATGCTGATTATCGGTCCTGCTAGACACCAACATCTATTTAATAATACCACCTTAATATTTGACAACCAAACAATTACACAAGGCGACTCGGTAAAGAATCTGGGTATTATCTTCGACCCAACTCTCTCGTTTGAGTCACACATTAAGAGTGTTACTAAAACGGCCTTCTTTCATCTCCGTAATATCGCTAAAATTCGTTCCATCTTGTCCACTAGCGACGCTGAGATCATTATTCATGCGTTCGTTACGTCTCGTCTCGATTACTAACGTATTATTTTCGGGTCTCCCTATGTCTAGCATTAAAAGATTACAGTTGGTACAAAATGCGGCTGCAAGGCTTTTGACAAAAACAAGAAAGTTTGATCATATTACGCCTATACTGGCTCACCTGCACTGGCTTCCTGTGCACTTAAGATGCGACTTTAAGGTTTTACTACTTACGTATAAAATACTACACGGTTTAGCTCCAGCCTATCTCGCCGATTGTATTGTACCATATGTCCCGACAAGAAATCTGCGTTCAAAGAACTCCGGCTTATTAGTGATTCCCAGAGCCAAAAAAAAGTCTGCGGGCTATAGAGCGTTTTCTATTCGGGCTCCAGTACTCTGGAATGCCCTCCCGGTAACAGTTAGAGATGCTACCTCAGTGGAAGCATTTAAGTCCCATCTTAAAACTCATTTGTATAATCTAGCCTTTAAATAGACCCCCCTTTTTTAGACCAGTTGATCTGCCGTTTCTTTTCTTCTCTCCTCTTCTCCCCTGTCCCTTGCGAGGGGGAGTTGCATAGGTCCGGTGGCCATGGATGAAGTGCTGGCTGTCCAGAGTCGGGACCCCGGGTGGACCACTAGCCTGTGCATCGGTTGGGGACATCTCTGCGCTGCTGACCCGTCTCCGCTCGGGATGGTTTCCTGTTGGCCCCGCTGTGGACTGGACTCCCGCTGATGTGTTGGATGACTGTGGACTGGACTTTCACAATGTTATGTCAGACCCACTCGACATCCATTGCTTTCGGTCTCCCCTAGAGGGGGGGGGGGTTACCCACATATGCGGTCCTCTCCAAGGTTTCTCATAGTCATTCACCGACGTCCCACTGGGGTGAGTTTTTCCTTGCCCGTATGTGGGCTCTGTACCGAGGATGTCGTTGTGGCTTGTACAGCCCTTTCAGACACTTGTGATTTAGGGCTATATAAATAAACATTGATTGATTGATTGATATGGCCTAAAAATATTGAGATATTAAAAAAAGGCCATATCCCCCAGCCCTAGTCTAAAGGCATATATATTAGCTAAATAACAGACATTTTTTTAATGAAAATATTTAAAAGCTGCTGATGGTTTGTTGACTGAAAAGCAGCTGGAAATGAACACCATAGATGTCCACTATCCAAGAAAAGGGTATTTAACTGCTGAGTTCAGTTCGAAACTTGGAAGAGACTTTAATAGTTGTGCATACAGATGATGTTTGATAAGAAATTATGGAGTTTGAGCCTATTATCGAATCCTCTTATCGAACCGATTCCTTATCGATTCTCTTATCGAGTCCAGATAGGTTGTTGTATATGGAAAAAAACACAAAATATTTGGTTTAACAAAAGCTCACTTTTATTATGTAAGAAAAAATAAAATCTAATAAATAAATAAATATTGACTGTTTCCCCCCTAAAAAAATAAAATAAATAAATATTGACTGTTGCTACCCAAAGTATATTAAGTGGGATTTTTCAGAAAAACAATTATGTACAGTAACACAAAAACAACCTGTCTCTGTGATCACTATAGGTGTATAAATAATAATATAGTGTTAAATAAAATCAGTCCCTTGGGCACAAAACTTAAAATAATACAGCGCTCCAAAAAGTGCACTTCTGCTGCTATTTGACATAACTGTTTGTTATGATGCTTTGACATTTTTTCACTTTGTTTCTTTATTGAAAGAAAATTCTATGAAGAGAGAAGTTGTTTGCAAATTTGGTTACAATGCTAAAAAATGAAAAGTTTAAGCTAAAAAAAGAAATACACTTTATTGAGTCAACATTATTTCTTTATAGGGGGAAAGATGTGATGTTATGTGCTAGACTAGGGAATATAACTACACTACCCAGCATGCAACGGGAGTGACGAACACGCGCGGTAGCCCCGAAAAGTGTTGTTGCATGTCGTCACGTAAGAATGAGGTTATGAGCAGGCTGTGAAAGTAAACGTCAAGAGCTCAGCCAACACGCCTCGTCTGCTTTATTTATAATTAGACAGACAACACATATACAGTGTGATTTTGTTTTGTTTACAAGGAAAGAAAAACAAACGTTAAAAAAGGGAGATGTCATATATGTTGTATATATATGTATGTGCTGCGGTTGCTTTAAGAACGTTGCGACAGCTGCCGTAAAGGAGGTGCGTTGCTAGCCCGGTTGCTATGTTTCCGGTTGGTCGTAAAAGTGTTCGTCATGTGTTTGGACCCTGCTCAAATCTCTCAGTAAAATTATTCATTGGATTATACCTTTTTGTTTTTAACTTTATTACACCTTGGAGCGCTTTTGTTTTTCCTGCTTTCCCTACCTGCGCCTAATGACTGAGCTACGTGACGTAATTTCTTGTGATGTCTCACAGGGCATTTCTGGTCGGGACAGGATTCATTCCCAGGGATTCGAATAAAGAACCAACTCTTTTTCTTTACTATAGTGTTCTCGATAACGGGTACCGGTTCTCAAAAAGGGATTTGAGTCTGAGGACTCGGTTCTTTTCTTATCGAACAACCGGGAAAACCGGTTTCGAGTACCATCCCTAGTTGTGCAGCATATTAAATATAACAAAAACACAAGAGCTTTCATTGAACCTGTGTAAACAAACTGGCAGATCCTTGCATTGACATTTTAACCTCCTAAAGGCTAGCGTCCACTGCAGTGCATAAATTTGCTATTTTTTTTCCTGAAATTTGTAACTTCAACAAAATATATAGACCAAAAACAAATATCCCCTACAGAGAATATTGACTCTCAAAATAAGAATAATAATTAGTACCCCACCCCTTCCTTGGCGTTCTAGAACAATTAAGTTGAATAGCCCTGCTCTAAGCTAAATGCTTTACATAATTGTTACATTACTTTATAAAGTGAGAATATGTCAATTGTATGATGTATCTCATATTGTGAGTGCATATATTTTCAAAATAAACTTAAATCAAACAAAACAAAAATACTGTGGTTGTTAGTAGTACATTCAATGTATTGTTTATTGTTCTTATTTAAAAGGAATGTTACATGTTAAAATCGAGCTGTTCAGGGCCAAGCACAGATTAAATGTATTTAAATGCAAAACTATCTTGTAAATTGAGGTACAGTTTTTTTGGGTTTTTTTTAAATATCACTGAATAAGCGGTAGAAAATGGATGGATGGATGGATGGATGAGGTAATATCAATATTGGGAGGGTTATGCCCACCTTTATATATATACTTGTATTATGTTCAACTTTAAACATGAGCACAGTAATAGTAATAAGGAATGCTTCCGCTTTATCCCGCCAGAATGTCAAGGCATGTTTTGAAATGCACGTTTACGTAATCGACACAACGATTCTGATCTCTGATGCCCCCCCCCCTGCGCCCAGACCAAGTCCACATATCTCATCTCGCCTCTTTTACTAAAAAACTGGAGTCGATCTCAGCTGCATAAGGGCGGAAGGCACATACACCCTGAACAAGTCGCCACCTCATCGCACGGCCAACACAGATAGACAGACAACGTTCACACTCACATTCACACGCTAGGGCCAATTTAGTGTTGCTAATCAACCTATCCCCATTAAGTTTAATAGCCCTGCTGTAAGGTAAATGCTTTACATAATTGTTACATTACTTTATAAAGTGAGAATATGTCAATTGTATGATGTATCATATTGTGAGTGCAAATATGTTCAAAATAAACTTAAACCAAACCAAAAAAAACTGCTATAGTTGTTAGTAGTACATTCAATGTATTGTTTATTGTTCTTATTTAAAGTTAGTCGTTTTCCTTTGAACAGAAAACATGTTCAAATCGAGCTGTTCGGGGGCCAAGCACAGACTAAATGTATTTAAATGCAAAACCATCTTGTAAATTGAGGTAGTTTTATTTTTTATTTTTAAATATCCCTGGATTGGGTAATATCAATATTGGGAGGGTTATGCCCACCTTTATATATATATATATATATATATATATACTTTTATTATGTTCAACTTTAAACATCCATCCATTTTCTACCGCTTGTCACTTTTGGGGTCGCGGGGGGGTGCTGTAGTGTATCTCAGCTGCATTCAGGCGGAAGGCAGGGTACACCCTGGACAAGTCGCCACCTCATCGCACGGCCAGCACAGATAGACAGACAACATTCACACGCTAGGGCCAATTTAGTGTTGCCAATCAACCTATCCCCATTAAGTTGAATAGCCCTGCTCTAAGGTAAATGCTTTACATAATTGTTACATTACTTTATAAAGTGAGAATATGTCAATTGTATGATGCATCATATTGTGAGTGCAAATATGTTCGAAATAAACTTAAACCAAACCAAAAAAAACTACTATAGTTGTTAGTAGTACATTCAATGTATTGTTTATTGTTGTTATTTAAAAAAGTTAGTCGTTTTCCTTTTAACAGGAAGTATGTTCAAATTGAGCTGTTCGGGGGCCAAGCACAGATTAAATGTATTTAAATGCAAAACCATCTTGTAAATTGAGGTAGTTTTTTTATATATATATAGAGCAGCACGGTGGAAGAGGGGTTAGTGCGTCTGCCTCACAATACGAAGGTCCTGAGTAGTCGTGAGTTCAATCCCGGCCTCGGGATCTTTCTGTGTGGAGCTTGCATGTTCTCCCCGTGACTGCGTGGGTTCCCTCCGGGTACTCCAGCTTCCTCCCACCTCCAAAGACATGCACCTGGGGATAGGTTGATTGGCAACACTAAATTGGCCCTAGTGTGTGAATGTGAGTGTGAATGTTGTCTGTCTATCTGTGTTGGCCCTGCGATGAGGTGGCGACTTGTCCAGGGTGTACCCCGCCTTCCGCCCGATTGTAGCTGAGATAGGCTCCAGCGCCCCCCGCGACACCGAAGGGAATAAGCGGTAGAAAATGGATGGATGGATGTCTATATATATATATCCCTGGATTAGGTAATATCAATATTGGGAGGGTTACGCCCACCTTTATAAATATATATACTTTTATTATGTTCAACTTTAAACATCCATCCATTTTCTACCGCTTGTCACTTTTGGGGTCGCGGGGGTGCTGGAGTCTATCTCAGCTGCATTCAGGCGGAAAGCAGGGTACACCCTGGACAAGTCGCCACCTCATCGCACAGCCAACACAGATAGACAGACAACATTCACACTCACATTCACAGGCTAGGGCCAATTTAGTGTTGCCAATCAACCTATCCCCATTAAGTTGAATAGCCCTGCTCTAAGGTAAATGCTTTACATAATTGTTACATTACTTTATAAAGTGAAAATATGTCAATTGTATGATGTATCACATTGTGAGTGCAAATATGTTCAAAATAAACTTAAACCAAACCCAAAAAACTACTATAGTTGTTAGTAGTACATTCAATGTATTGTTTATTGTTCTTATTTAAAAGTTAGTCGTTTTCCTTTTAACAGGAAACATGTTCAAATCGAGCTGTTCGGGGGGGGGCAAGCACAGATTAAATATCCCTGGATTAGGTAATATCAATATTGTGAGGGTTACACTCACCTTTATATATATATACTTGTATTATGTTCAATGTATTGTTTATTGTTCTTATTTAAAAAGTTAGTTGTTTTCCTTTCAACAGGAAACATGTTCAAATCGAGCTGTTCGGGGGCCAAGCAGTTTAAATGTATTTAAATGAAAAACCATCTTGTAAATTGAGGTAGTTTTTTTTATATATATATATCCCTGGATTAGGTAATATCAATATTGGGATGGTTACGCCAACCTTTATATATATATATATATATATATATATATATATATATATATATATATACATATATATATATATATATGTGTATATACATATATATACACATATATATATATATATATATATACATATATACACTTTTATTATGTTCAACTTTAAACATGAGCACAGTAACAGTAATAAGGGATGCTTCCGCTTTATCCCGCCAGAATGTTAAGGCGTGATTTGAAACGCACGGTTTTGCCATACACTTTTTTTTTAAGTATAAAGAGAGAACTTCCTCTTTAGACTTCTTAGTTTTGCGTCTTTTATGTAAAACCGCGCGCCATTGGCAGGCCCCGCACTGTTTAAACGCGCTAAAAACCAAGTCGCGTTCGCCATATTGCAAGTTTAGCATTTCCAAAAAAGGGGGCGCCTTCCTTTAAAACAAAACAAAGTTAAGAGTATTTTGTAATGGAGTCAGGACGTTGTGACCGCGCGTCGAATTTGTCCAGCTAACATGTGTTAAAAAAAATAAATGAAAAAAAACACACTAAAAAGTGCACTCTTTGAAAGGCTCAAATCAACAGTTGCTTCACAGGACGGACGAAGTTGTGTAAGTCTCTGGTGAGCAAATGTCTACAACTCTGTCACTGGCACTCGGCTCGCCGCGTCAAGAGACGTCAGCAACACGGGGGAGCAGCTCAGCTAACTACACTCATCTGCCAGGCGGCGGAGAGGAGTTACCGAGAAGCCGAACAGCCGCCATTACGACCACGGCGCCGACTTACCGACGACCCGGACAAACTTACCTTTCACAGGCCGCGTAGCTGCTCCCGATCCCGGCGTGGAGTTTGTCGAATTGGTTGTGGTTGTAATTTTCACACCGCAAAATATTATGGAAAGTTACTTCGCGGGTATGGTTAAAAAAAAAATGTTTTTGAATAAAAGCTACAGATACAAGCTAGCTTGTATCCAGGGCCAAAATTGCTCCCAAATAATATCTAAGATCAATAAGTGTCCCACAGAAAAAAAAACTGACGTCATTAATTTGGGCCTCGTACGGCAGAGTCTCTGTGACAAAGTACGTCACAGAGCATGGCGCACGTCACCACGCCTTCGGCCCGCCTACTTTTCTTCTTCTCGGCAGCACAACACTCATTCGGATGCGCTACTGCCGCTTCTGGTCCAAGTCTATCACTGCAACCACACGCAAGTACAGCACGTCTCATGAGTACTTCTGAAGGTATTTATTTCAGTGGTGCCGTTCAAAACTCAACTTATGGTCAATACAGAGTGAAATATTATAAGGATGTATTTTTGTAATTTCGCAATAATTTGACAACTTATCAAAAACAAATCCAGTACAATAAAGCCCTCGTTTGTCGCGGTTACTTGGTAAATTATTTTCCGCACAAGAGGAATCCATCCATTCATTTTCGACCGCTTGTTTGCAAACCAATGTTAAAGTTGGCCAACGATCGTCACACACACACACACACTGGGTGTGGTGAAATGTGTCCTCTGCATTTGACCCATCCCCATGTTCACCCCCTTGGAGGTGAGAGGAGCAGTGAGCAGCAGCGTGCGCCACGCTCGGGAATCATTTGGTGATTCAACCCCCAATTCCAACCCTTGATGCTGAGTGCTGTTGGGATATATTGTGATTGGGATACAGTCCCACCACTCTGGTCGCTTTGGTGTAGAACACATTAAAGCCTTCTACAGAAAGCTAAGAGTATCCAACGATGATTTCAAATTAGAAATGGTCACAGCTGATGAGGTGTTTAAAAAATTGAGCGCGCTCCACCCTAACAAGGCCACCGGCCTTGATAATATTCCCTCCAGATTCCTCAGGGACTCTGCCTCCATCATTGCCCCCATCATCACGCACATAATAAACCTCTCAATTACACAAGGCCAAGTACCAAAAGATTTTAAGATTGCAAGAGTAACTCCCCTCTTTAAAAAAGGAAGCAAATTGGAACCTGGCAACTACCGACCTGTTTCTATTCTCAGTTCCATTTCGAAAGTAATGGAAAAAATTGTTTATGAACAGGTCGATAGTTACCTTGCCACTAATAAACTCATGTACAAATTCCAATCCGGCTTCAGAACTAACCACTCCACTGACACATGCCTTCTCTATCTGACCGACCACATAAAACATGAGGTGGACGCGGGCAAATACTGCGGCATGGTCATGCTGGACCTTCAGAAGGCCTTTGACACCGTTAACCACGCTATACTGTTGGATAAGCTCAGAGCAATCGGATTTAACAAAACCTCATGGAGCTGGATGCAATCTTACTTGGAGGGGAGGGAGCAGGTGGTAGAGGTGAACGGCACCGTGCCCCCCCCCCCCCTCTTGGTGAGCTGTGGAGTCCCCCAAGGCAGTATATTGGGACCTTTACTGTTCCTAATATACATGAACGACATGTCATCGACATGCGACTGTGAATTGTTTTTGTTGGCGGATGACTCTGCCTAGCTGGTATCCGGCAAGGACAAGTCACAGGTGGAGAAAATCCTCAGTGCTGAGCTCTGTAGAACTTGCACCTGGCTCGCTGACAACAAGCTATCCATACACTTGGGTAAAACAGAATCCATCCTGTTTGGGTCCCACATCAACCTCAAGAAAGTCAATGACTTCACCATAAAAGTGGGTGACATTGTTATCACCAGGAAAGATGAGGTCACCTACCTAGGTTCCATTCTAGAGGCTAATCTTTCCTGTGATAAAATGGCAACCAAGGTAATCAAAAAGGTTAACCAACGAACGAGATTTCTCTACAGAATCTCCTCTCTGGTCAACAAAAGCACCTTGAGGATTCTGGCGGGAACTCTCGTTCAACCCTTTTTCGATTACGCATGCACCTCCTGGTACCCTAGCACCTCCAAAACCCTCAAATCTAAACTCCAAACATCTCAGAACAAGCTAGTCAGGTTACTTCTAGACCTCCACCCCAGATCCCACCTCACTCCTACCCACTTCTCTAAAGTGGGCTGGCTCAAGGTGGAGGACAGAGTTAAACAACTTGCACTGAGCCTAGTCTATAAAATCCGCTACACCTCCCTGATACCGAAGTACATGTCAAACTACTTCCTTAACGTAAATGACCGCCATAACCACAACACCAGGGGGAGCTCCACTAACCACGTTAAACCCAAATTCCGAACTAACAAAGGTATTAACTCATTCTCTTTCTATGCCACATCAATGTGGAATGCGCTCCCAACAGCTCCTCCTTCAAAACCGCAATAAAAGTTCACCTCCAGGCAGCTACAATCCTAAACTAACACCCACCCCGGATTGCTAACAATCAAATGCAGATACTTTTTCTTATGCCTTCTGATCTCTCTCTCTCTCTCTCTCTCTCTCTCTATGTCCACTACTTGATGTCCATATCCTAACCCCCCCCCCCCCTCCACACCCCTGATTGTAAATAATGTAAATAATTCATTGTGATTATCTTGTGTTATGACTGTATTATGATGATAGTATATATGATAGTATATATCTGTATCATGAATCAATTTAAGTGGACCCCGACTTAAACAAGTTGAAAAACTTATTCGGGTGTTACCATTTAGTGGTCAATTGTACGGAATATGTACTTCACTGTGCAACCTACTAATAAAAGTCTCAATCAATCAAAAAAACACAACATCCGGTTGTTCCAAACTGATTGGAAAAAATCATTTCAGTTCATCCAGGACAGCTCGAAGGGCAAGGGGTATGCTGCCTGCAAATTTTGTAGATCAGACTTCTGCCATAACCGCAGCACCAGAGGGAGCTCCACTAACCACGTTAAACCCAGATTCCGAACTAACAAAGGTCTTAACTCATTCTCTTTCTATGCCACATCAATATGGAATGCACTCCCAACAGGTGTAAAAGAAAGGGCATCTCTATCCTCCTTCAAAACCGCACTAAAAGAACACCTCCAGGCAACTTCAACCCTAAACTAACACCCTCCCTTCCACATCATACCTCTTCGGATTGTAAATAATCAAATGTAGACACTTTTTCTTATACTTTCTGATCTCTCTCTTTATGTCCACTACTTGCTGAACATATCCTACCAAGTCAGTCCTACATTGTTTCAATGTCCATTTCTCTGATGCAATTGTTGATGTTGATTGTTGATGACTGAAGTGTTGATACCAACCAAACCTACCCCCCCCCCCCACCCCCCTCCATATCCCACACCCCGGATTGAATGAATGAATGAATGAATGATCTTTATTGTCATTGTGCATGTACAGGTTTGTAAATAATGTAAATAATTCAATGTATATACTGTGATGATTATCTTGTGTGAGGACTGTATTATGATGTTAGTATATATTTGATAGTATATATCTGTATCATGAATCAATTTAAGTGGAGCCCGACTTAAACAAGTTGAAAAACGTATTCGGGTGTTACCATTTAGTGGTCAATTGTACGGAATATGTACTTCACTGCAATTTACTAATAAAAGTTTCAATCAATCAATCAATCAGACAGTGCCAAGCAGGGAGGCAATGGGTCCCATTTTTTGTAGCCTTTGGTATGACTCGGCTAGGATCTGTTACAGAGAATAACAATACATTGCTGGGTCTCAGGAAGACATAAATTAAGGTTTTTATTTTATGGAATGGAACTTCCATAAAGTCCACAATCCAAGGAGAATGTCCAGTAAACGCCATTAAAACATTGCAGTAAGACCCTTTGTGTGTTTACAATAAAATAATCAATGGAAACTGCAACACACCTACTACAAAAGATTAAATGCTTTTCTTAATTTATTCTGCATTACTTGTACATAAAGTATAAAACAAAGGTACAACCAAGCAAATGATAAAATAAGTAAATAAGGGGGGTGAGGGGGAATCACATGTTCATGGACCAGTTAAGAATTCATGAAATACTTAATATTTATACAACATGCTGAGGGGGTGCACACACAATATCAACTGAACAACTCAAGAGGTGAATATCGTCATTAAAAAAAATAAATTTCAATGTTATCAGTGACTTAGAAAATGTAGAAGCGTCGTTCACAAGACTGTGCAAACTTCAACAAAATTGCACTGTCGTCAAGTTTTGCATAGTGTGTGTAGAGGTTGACGTAAAAAGAACAGGAAAATCCCAAAATGTGGACTTCTTAGCAATGCAGGAGATGGTCATGGACAGTGTTAAATATTATTTCATCGTTTGCACCATGGGACCAGCTGGTCCACCATCCCTGGGTTAGCTGAGTTGTATTCCCTGAATATTTCATACATACATGTCTATATATATCTATATTTATATAATTTTTCTCTCTTCTGCCTGGAGATAAGCACTCTGCTGCACCATTAACCTCCTAAACCCTGGGCTTTAGAGGCTTGCTAGAAAAAATAAATTAATCTCTAAATCTACACGGATGAGATTGGTGACAAAGAGAAGGAGACTTTGATGCTTGCTGTAAATATGAAAATGTACATGCTGAACGGTGGTACCTCCATCGTCGGTAGTAATCTGTTCCAAAAAGTAAGAGGAAAACGGAAGCAATTTTTTACATAATGCAAGTCCAATTAATCCGTTACACACACCCGAAATATTAACACAAATCTTTTTAAAGAGAATACAGTAATTATAGCTTTACTTCCAAAAACAATGCAAAAAATGTATTAAATGAATTGACGCTTTAATGCGGATTAATTTTTAACATCAATATTAATCTGAAAATTTAACACCACCCATCTGGAGCGCAGTATGACTGAAAATCCCTGAAACGTCTCTAGCAACACATTTTGTCTGCATAAATAGAACTGATTTAGTAAAAGTGAGTAAATGCAGTCGTACACCAAAACAAAAACAAACAAAAAAAAAGCAGACGTGTCAAATTGTTTTTGGGGCCCTCAATTCCGCGGGGAAACGGACTAGCTTGTTCTGCTGTAAGACGACCGAGATGGTATTTTGGCGAAAATTTTGGTCAAAAACCAAATCATGTAAAGCAGGGCGTACGAAAACCGCGGCACCGCTTTGTGTTGCTACCGGGTAAGAGTGATTGAAGATGCTTGTTTGGGAAGTTTCGGCGGTTGGAAGGGCTGAGTGTTAGCTTTCAAACAGTGCTACTGTAAATTTGTCGCATCCGCGTTTTGTTTTGTGAAATTATTCATGACATATGCTTCTAAATCAGGGGTGTCAAATGTACGGCCTTTGCTAAGTAAAAAAATGAGCCAAAATTTTTGAATGAAAGAAACCGCTGTTCTAAATGTGTCCACTAGATGTCGCAATAGCAATTATTTGTATCTTTGTAGATGATGCTACATATGTAAAAAAAAATAAACCAGATGATGTTAGTGCACCAGTCGAGGAAAATGAGCAAACTACATTAATACCATTCTGTAATTTGATTTTGATATTTTTGTTATCTTGATAGATTAAAAATGAACACCTATGTGTTGACTTATGAACATTAGCACATCATTTATCAGGGAAGTATAGATAACGACAGATAAAGGTAGAATACTATTAACAGCAACATGTAAGTAAAAAAAACCAACATGATTTGTACATTTTCAGAATGTGCTTGTTCTATTTTTAAACAAAGAAAACAATCTGAAATTGTCTTTATTTCTAAGTTATCATGCCGTGATTTTACCAGTCCGGCCCACTTGGGAGTAGATTTTTCTCCATGTGGCCCCCGATGTAAAATGAGTTTGACACCCCTGCTCTAAGTCCTTGTGGTTTAGATTGTATCCTGTTTTTCCTCCAATTCCAGTTCAGTGGAGTTTTTAGCTAACGTTTTAGCTAATGTTAGGTGGCGTATATTGATGTAAGCGTCAAGGTAATTAACATATCTTGCAAGGATTTTTCCAACATTGTCAGTCACATTGTAATGGGACGTAAAGTCTAACAAAAAATATGTACATGTTAAAAGTTAGGGTTTAACACAGATACTATGTTGTCCAGTACAAAGAGCCTACATATGATGGCAAAGAGCACAAGAAAAGTACACCAAATTACAATTTGCACATGCTTCTTGATGAAAATCATATTTTTCAGTCAACGAAATGGATCTCCACCGTGCTTTTTGCTACTCGTGCTTACGAGATTTAGAGACTGAATCCAGTGAAGAACCCCCATGTGCTAATCTCCAACTCCAAACAACAACATGGCGAAATGATGCAATCCAAAAACTAATTTGATGAACATATTCTGCATGAATAACCTTGCAGCCTGTAAAAAGTTGGATTCATAAAGTAGTTGCTCCTGCGCGTTTGAGCTGGTTAGATACCGTGCTCGTGGTCAGCGTGTGATTGGCCGGACAAGGCGACGGTGTACAGTAAAGCGCGTAGAAAGGCGCGTTTTAAGTGCTTTTATATTTTTTATGGCCTTAAACGCAATACAACTTTCCTGAAATATTAGTTAGAATATCTCATTGTTGTAATAAAATATATATTTTTTGGAAGAAAGTGCAACATATGTGTCGTGTCTATAACAATGATTTACAGGTTTATTATTCATAACCTTCCATCACGTGACTACTATTGCAAGTACCGTCATAGCTCTTTAATCTTATTTACAGTCTTCTTCATCTCCCAGCCGATTCAAGTTAGTCAACCACCTAGGATCAATCAGTAGATGAAAGTAGAGTTTTATACAATTTATACAATTAAAAACATCTTTATAGTTACATAAGTGTATCTAAAATACAAAGAGGGCTTTTGACATAGAAGCCTCTTTTATTTGCATCCTTTGGTTGTCTCATCAGGATTTCCGATTAAAGCCAAAGGAAAACAAACTGCCTTTAAAAATAGATTCAATCCAATGAAAGAGGAATGTATAACTTTTTTATAAGGCAGGAAATAGTGTATATTAGGGCAGGAAAGCTGTGAAAAGATTTGGCTTTTAATATCTTAGGACATGTAAGCTAAATAACTAAGACTATAGAGGCTGCGTTCACACTTGTGGTTTGGTACTTGGTTGGGACCAGAAATGTAAAGATTGTTGGTGATACTTTGGTGCGGTTCCGCTCACAGTTCACACTTTTGTTACACTTTACAGGATGTGACTCACATTTTCCAAATCAAAATGCAAATATAAAATAACATAATACTATTAATATGTATAAGTAAATTATATACACTATATTGCCAAAAGTATTTGGCCATCTGCCTTGACTCACATATGAACTTGAAGTGCCATCCCATTCCTAACCCATAGGGTTCAATATGAAGTCAGTCCACCTTTTGCAGCTATTACAGCTTCAACTCTTCTGGGAAGGCTGTCCACAAGGTTGCGGAGTGTGTTTATAGGAATTTTCGACCATTCTTCCAAAAGCGCATTGGTGTGGTCACACACTGATGTTGGTCGAGAAGGCCTGGCTCTCAGTCTCCGTTCTAATTCATCCCAAAGGTGTTCTATCGGGTTCAGGTCAGGACTTTGTGCAGGCCAGTCAAGTTCATCCACACCAGACTCTGTCATCAAATTCTTCATGGACCTTGCTTTGTGCACTGGTGCACAGTCATGTTGGAAGAGGAAGGGGCCCGCTTCAAACTGTTCCCACAAAGTTGGGAGCATGGAATTGTCCAAACTGTTTTGGTATCCTGGAGCATTCAAAGTTCCTTTCACTGGAACTAAAGGGCCAAGCCCAACTCCTGAAAAACAACCCCACACAATAATTCCTCCTCCACCAAATTTCACACTCGGCACAATGCAGTCCGAAATGTAGCGTTCTCCTGGCAACCTCCAGACTTAGACTCGTCCATCAGATTGCCAGATGGAAAAGCGTGATTCATCACTCCAGAGAACGCATCTCCACTGCTCTAGAGTCCAGTGGTGACGTGCTTTACACCACTGCATCCCACACTCTGCATTGGACTTGATGATGTATGTCTTAGATGCAGCTGCTCGGCCATGGAAACCCATTCCATGAAGCTCTCTGCGTATTGTACGTGGGCTAATTGGAAGGTCACATAAAGTTTGGAGCTCTGTAGCAACTGACTGCAGAAAGTCGGCAACCTATTTGCACTATGCGCTTCAGCATCCACTGACCCCTCTGTCAGTTTACGTGGCCTACCACTTTGTGGCTGAGTTGCTGTTGTTCCC
The DNA here is from genome assembly GCF_033978785.1 of Entelurus aequoreus. NCBI lineage: Eukaryota > Metazoa > Chordata > Actinopteri > Syngnathiformes > Syngnathidae > Entelurus > Entelurus aequoreus. The sequence continues at coordinate 33,934,939 of NC_084731.1, forward strand.
AAACTCTTCCATGTTCTTATAATAAAGCCGACAGTTGACTTTGGAATATTTAGGAGCGAGGATATTTCGCGACTGGATTTGTTGCACAGGTGGCATCCTATGACAGTTCCACGCTGGAAATCACTGAGCTCCTGAGAGCGGCCCATTCTTTTACAAATGTTTGTAGAAACAGTCTCCATGCCTAAGTGCTTGATTTTATACACCTGTGGCCGGGCCAAGTGATTAGGACACTTGATTCTGATCATTTGGATGGTTGGCCAAATACTTTTGGCAATATAGTGTATATATAATATATATTAAAATATTTAGGAATGTTTTTACCAGCTTAAATTTCACCAAAATATTCTGAAAAACTTTAAAAGAGTGCACACAAAGAAAGAAGGCAGAGAAACAGCCTTTTCTCATACATATTTGTCATTTTTTTACACAATTTTTGCTGTCAGTTTAACACATCTCCATGTCTTTGGTCTGTGTAGCGTTCAATTTCTGCTCAAGTGAAGTAAACCACACCAAAGTTCACATGTAAGAAGACTGCAACCTAAACTCTCAGTCATTCCGCTTAATCAAACATGACATGTTATTGTGGTTTGTTGCTCTGGTCCGGACCAATGATCAAAAACAGAAACTCGGTGCATACTTTGGTGCGGCTCTTTTAGCGTTCACACGTATATTTTTGTCATGGCACCAAAGGCCGCGCAGTAAAGAACATAAGCATAAAGTAGGGACTTGTTTTCATGACATTAATATGTGACAAAACTCACATATTCACAACCAAAACACCTTTTTAGATTTTACCAAAAGCCTCTAAAATGTACCTTAAAGAGCAGTTATCGCAAACACACAGTGAGAGAACTTTCAACACATTTTCTCACATATTTGTCATTTTTGCATTACTTTTGTTATCATTTCAACACCGGTCTGTGTCTTTGGTTCTTGTAGCATTCACTTTTGCGAAAGAACCACCCCAGAGTTCACTTAAAGAACAGGCCGAGTCTCATCTACGCCTGTTTGGTGCACACCAGGGTTCAGATGATTAAGTTTGGAATTAATCGAACGATCCTTTCTAGCAGAGTAACTGCACCAAAGTTCCTTTTAAACGATTCAAACGTGCCAAGGTTGAACGCAGCATGAAACAAGCTGCATTTGCTTTTTTTTCCGACACCATTGAGGGTAAAGACAGGCTCAACACAAGCGTGTGTGCATTTGTTTGAAAGCTGCATGTAAAAAAGATTTCAAGTTGAGTAGTAGCTCTTGGAATCAGTGTCACCACAAGTGTTTCAAAAGGTTTGTGGTAACTAACTATATAGCAGGTAGATTGTTCTTTTTAAATATATATACCGTGTATATACTAATAAAGGCAATAACATGGAATTTCCAAAGTGGTCCTGTGTGAAAGGCCCTTTACATAGGAAGGGCAATTCAACTTTTTTGGAGGGGGCCTTTTATAACGAAACGCTCCTGGCGGTTTCGTCTTCCTGCTTCGGACTGATTTGCACGTCAATAAAACACAGTGACCATTCAAACAGGACGGGTCCAGTCACACGCCAGCAGGCCTGGACCGCCACCAACCCTTACATGTTGTAAGCGACATAAATGGGATCCAGCTGGTCGGCCAGAAATGAGTCCCGAAGGTGCATGCGTTGCTTCTCCCCCCGTGAGTTGATGGGAATGACCCCGGGGTCCACGATGACAACCACGCCCACAATGAGGTGGTGCTCCTCCAGGACCACGTTTGTAATCAAGGGCACCAGGTCCAGCGCGTCTTGCTCTGAACCGCACAGCTCCGACACCACCACCAGTAGGTTGGTCCATGTAAACACAGCACTGCGGGGGACAAGAGCATAACTGCAACATTTGCTGAAACATGTTGGATTTCAAAGAACTAAAGCCTGGTTTATGCATTGACAGCGCTCTTTTTGAAATCCTGCCTCAGGTGTTGAATGCGTGCTCTGCAATCTTCCTCCAAACTCTAGGGGCAGTGTTTTCCAGTAAGTCAAGGGCAATCGGACCCTTGTTGATGATAGAGGAACTTTGATTTACCAGCTTTTTTGTGTTTTGAACAGAGTTCGTAAATATAAAAGTTTGTATATTGAAGCAAATTACTCCATAAGAAACAATGTAAACACGAATAATGCGTTCCAGCCTCGACAAAAGTCCATTATTTAGTAAAAGTGTGTACACTTTGAAGACAATGTATAGTGCTATACAGTAGTGATGTTCCAATCAGAGATTCTATATGCTGCTGATTCCGATACGATCATCCATGAGTGAAAAAGGTCGATACCAATTCCGATCACATGTATTAAACTGTAAATCTTTCAATGTATTTATGGTGAGTGCTATTGACAGTTTAACAATATCAGCACAATATTTTAACCAGTTCCTTATTCTCTTTTATTACATACACTTCTGTTGCAAGTCTCGAGTTGAATGTTGTAATATGTATATGTGCTTTGCTATGGAGTTTTTTTCCCACTCCAGACTGGGCCCCCTTAGGAGCCCAGTCTAGATTGTATTTTTTTACTCATCCTCCCCCAGCGTTTACCCTTTTCCCCATCTTTTACAGGGCGCCTTGTGGCGACCTATTAGCGTTCCTGTTCAGTAACCCTGGACACTGTTTGTTTGTCTAATCTTGAACGGGTTTGTGCTGAAAACAAAGTGTTGTCGTACTTGTGCAATGACAAAGACCTACCTACCTACCTACTTGTTTGAGCAAAGTCAATCGGACATAATATATAAACACAATCAAAAACTACCATCTATTACTCATTGAAATAAAATTGTCCAGGGACTTATTCTCTGGATTTGTAAACATTAAGAAAATGGATTTTGAGAAAATAATATTGACCTAATCATTTTGTGTTGATCATATAGTGATTTTTACCCTTGGTGTCAACAGTAACAAATCAAAATCACTAATAAAGCACACACAGTAACACAGTAACTAATGCCTGGAACATTGGGTTGACAAAGAATGAGCACAGAAGATCGATCAAGACGCCCACAATACAGTCCGAAAACGATATGTTATAATTTAATTTCAAAAACATATCGTAACGATATGTGTTTGAAATGATTTAAGCCTTTATCGTGTCCGAAAAATGAAAGAGTTGGCCATTTCTATGGTATTAAATGTGATTGTAAAGGACTGTTATTGATCCGATGTTGATGTGCTAAAACCTCTTTCTTGTTTAAAAGATACATTCAATATTAGTGGCATTGTGGTTAGAGTGTCCGCCCTGAGATCGGTAGGTCGTGAGTTCAAACCAAGTCATACCAAAGACTATAAAAATGGGATCCATTACCTCCCTGCTTGGCACTCAGCATCAGGGGTTGGAATTGGGGGTTAAATCACCAAAAATGATTCCCTACTGCTCCCCTTACCTCCCAGGGGGTGGAACCAGGGGATGGGTCAAATGCAGAGGATAATCTCACCACACCTAGTGTGTGTGTGACAATCATTGGTACTTTAACTTTTAACTGTTCTTTGTTCATGCACATAATAAATACTAATAAAGTGTATGGTTAATGGCTGCCAAAAAGTGATTCAATATAATGCTTTGATATTGACACATCTCGTCTGTGGATAAATTATTAGATTACCCATAGGAGAGTTACTTATATGATAATAAAATACATTACTGTTTTGTTGAATTACCCTTACAAAAACGACAACTTAGTGGTTGCCAAAAAGCGATTCAAAGTAATATTGTAATATAGACACATCTCCTCTGTGCATCTCCTAAGGTTATTCTAGTAATGTATGCACAGATGAGATGTGTCCATATCACAATATTACTTTGAGACCCTTTTTAGCAACCAAGAATACATTAATTTAATGAATACATCCAAACACTTTATTAGTATTTATTATGTGCATGAACAAAGAACAGTTAATATTTTATGTAGCTTTTAAACAAGACAGGTTTTAGCACATCAACATCAAATCAATCACAGTCCTTTACAATCACATTTATACCATAGAAATGGCCAACTCTTTCATTTTTCGGACACGATATAGTCTTAAATAATTTCAAACACATGTCCTTACAATAACCATAAATATAAAGTATTTGTCTTACAGTTGACAGAGGAAGCCCCAGCAGTGCAGCTTTAACTTTAGTTTTAAGCGTGTGTGCTCTCGCAGTGGGAGTCAATTTCTGGCAGGGGCCCCCTTGAAAAAATCCAATGCCCACCCTTAAAAGAAAATTCTGCAGTCGGGTCTGTCACAATTGCTGCTGCTGGGCACAAAATGGCTGCGCTGCAATGCACACAATGGGTGAATGGCACGTTCTTACACAGAGACAAGGCTTGTAAACCAAAGTATATTCTGTCTATGGTTCGTAAATAGAAAAGTTGTATGATGAAGGATTTGTAAATCAAGGTATTAGCTTCGTATCTTCCTTCTTCACGAGTAAACAATCGCTATTAAAGAGTGTTTATTGAGCAGGAAGTAATCGGTGTGACTTTCTGCACTACAGCTAAGCTAGTTAGCATCTTACTTTTGCTAACCCCATAAACCTCCCTCTCATCCGCGACCACACAACCCCTCCAAATACAAGTTGCGCATTCCAGCCATTAGTTAAGTGGCTCCCAATCCACTGACCAGCATGGCTCAGGGAGTGAGGTTTACGTAACGTTCTAGCGCACAGCTAAGCTATCTGCCATTTGTTACATCTTAACGCAGGTGTCTTTTTTTTGGCAAAGGTTGATCCGAAATCTGAGAACAATACATTCTCAAAGGCGGGCTATTTTTTTTGCCTGTGTAAGTGCGGATGTTGCCCAAATGTGTGACAGTCAAAGTCATGGACCCTCTCACCTCTCAGCGATACTGCGGTGGGCACGAGACACGGATGTCTCAATGTCAATGGGGTGGTAGCGAAGCCCACGGAGCTCCAGGGTCTCGCCCAGCGATCCCACCACAAAAAGAGCATCATGCCGATCTGAGAATGCAGATGTGTTAACATCGCTAAGGTGTTACTCAAGATAAATTGATGAATTGTACTGTCAAATAAACTGTGTTAATGTGTACCTCCACTGGCATCCAGGAGCTCGGTCCTCTTCACAAAGCCCAAGTATCCGGTTCTGGCCCATAAGGTCTGCGGGTCCCCAAAGCTCAGCTTGGTGTTAAAGTGGTCGGCCTGAAGACTTTCCTCTCCGTAGATTGTGTAGTAACCACTGGCATTATGAGGGCTGTTTACCCAAATCTACATGAGAAAAGCTGATGTTAAGTCACAAATCACTTAAATTGTGGTTTAAACGACACCTTATACTACCTCTCCGAGATGAGAGTCTCCGAGCGGCCCTCTGGTCTCTGGGTTCACGATTATGACTCGAACGCCTGGCAATATCTGAAAATAAACAACTTACAGTCATACCGTCCAATTTCACCGCCAAGAAAACTTTCAATGTCTTAAATTGGGACTTGATTCTATAAGTTCCTTTTGGAGTGGTTGTCATGTGACTATACAAGGTTATGGCTTCCCAAAAATGGCAGTGTTATGTAGCTAGGTAATTTTTTCAAAAACTTGTTTATGCCATTTAGGCATTTGATACAATTAGCCATGACGTTCTCATCTCATCCATCCTGTGTTTGTATCTTCGCTCAGACACACTCCCACACACACGCACACACACATAGCATACTTCCAAGTTTCGATGATGAGAAGAGCTGCTGGGTATGGTTTCTAGAGATTGGTCTTCTCTCCAGTGCTGGAATTGCTATAATGTTTATATTTACTCCATTTGTAGAACAAATTGGTAAACTTCAATTCTAAAGTTCTGGCTTTATTTAGACCAGGGGTGTCAAACTCATTTTAGCTCAGGGGCCACATGGAGACAATTATATTCCCAAGTGGACCGGATTGGAAAAATCATGGCGTAATAACTTAAAAATAAAGACTACTTCAAATATGTTTTCTTTGTTTAAAAATAGACCAAGCACATTCTGAAAATGTACAAACATAATGTTCTTTTAAACATACATGTTGCGGTTAATAGTATTCTATTTTCATTTGTCGTTATTTATACTTTTTGAATAAATGATGCGATCATGTTCATCAGGTGGAATTGAGTCCTGCAGTTCTAAAATGCTCCCATTAGTGTTAATTTTAAATCTATCAAAAGATGAAATAAATAATGTTAAAATCAATGTTATTAATTTAATTTGCTAATTTTCAACTCATGTACGAACATAGTGTGGGTTTTTTCTGAATTTGGACTCATTTCATTACTCACACATGAAGTTAGAAGTCCCTGTACAACATGAATTGTACAGATTATCAAAAGTATTCATTTGGGTAGAAATGTCACAGGTTACATTACTAACAACTGATTTGACAATCAAGGCATTAACGTAACAATCCACATTTTGTATGCTATCGCTAATAAGCAGCGTAAGTACGTAGTGTCCAAACATGGACGTGTTGACACGACACCTGGCTCCGCCCCCTCTCAGGTCACATGCACTCATGGCAGAGGATAAAAAGAATTGCTATTGCGACATCCAGTGGACACATTTAGAACAGCAGTTTCTTTTTGTCAAAACATTTATCTCACTTTTATACTTAGCAAACTCATCTCACGGGCCGGATAAAACCTGTTCACAGGCCGTATGTTTGACACCCCTGATTTAGACTTACTGTAGAACAAGAAACTGGGAGGACTTTGCCCTTCAAAAGGGAAGCCCCCGAACACAAGTTCCCCTTGAAAAACAAAATCGTCCCGTATTCAAAAGTAAAAGTACACATCCCCTATTAAACTGAAAAGATACTCACTTTGTCCCTTATTATCCTGAAAATAAAAAACTGTCTGTAAATTGTCAATGCATCAGCTTGGCGGCAGATAGCCCGCTAGCTAGTCATACTAATTATCAGTCTAGCTTCTGTTGTTTGCACAAAATGTGACTTTTTTTGTCTTTAAAAACAGAGCAATAACACACATATTTGCTTAAGTATTACAATAAAAATGGTTTCACATAAATAAAGGCAAAACAAGGACAACCCGGTCTGGCCCTGCCAGCAAGATGTCCTTTAAGCCTTAGGATCAAGTTCAAATAATACATTTACCATAAATGCCCAATGTAACATCCATCCATCCATTTTCTATCGCTTATTCCCTTCGGGGTCGCGGGAGGTGCTGGTGCCTATCTCAGCTACAATCGAGCGGAAGGCGGGGTACACCCTGGACAAGTCGCCACCTCATCGCAGGGCCAACACAGATAGACGGACAACATTCACACTCACATTCATAATGTACAAATAACATCACACGCATCCTTAAAATTGAATATTTTACAAAAAAACATAGAACATGTATTTTATGTGTTCATCACTTCACAGGCACAAATTGACATGTGTTAACTTTTTTTGTGTGTTTTTACTAAAATAACAGACTGAGTGACTCAGCAGCGGCAATGGCCAATAAACTGCAGGAGAAGATCATATTGTGTTTATATTGGATACATCTGAAACATTTATTCACGTTCACTTAGGTGCTTTAACGAGACACTTGTTTTTACCTTGCCAGACTCCATCAGTGGAAGACTCTGAGGAGCTCCTCTCTCAACCAGTCTCACCCTGAAACAGCACACAGACACATTTTCTGAAACCAGTGTCTGCTGCAGTAAAAATTAGTTTTTAGTCTATTTTGTCAGCGTTACAAATGTCCCTGTTCAGCAGAACACAAATGTCTACTGCAAAGAATGCCGTATTTTAGGGGAGTTAGGATTTATGACAAATTTAGCAGTCTTTTAGTTCTTATGTTGTATAGATTAACGTCAAATTGTACACCAGCATACATCCACTTTATAAAATGTTGACTACGTTGTTTTCATCACATTTGGATGAGGAGAAAAGTTTAAATTATGAATGGTAAAGCAGAAGGCGTGGTCAGTGCTGCTGTTACCTGTCATGGCGAAGCGACTTCATGTCCACGTACACTGTACAAGGATCAGGACCAGTGGTACCCTGCAACATCACAACAAAAACACACTGAGGGTCACATAGCTCTAGATTGGGTTTTCTAGCTATGAAAAACATCCTAGGAGCAGCAGTGAGCTCAGCAATTATGGACTTGATTTTAGATAAGTATATTGTAACTGAATTGTAACTAGATGCTAGTTGGCTTCCTGCCTACAGAGTCGTGCACAACACCATCACGCTGTCATCTGTCCTTGCTGGTGGATGTAAAGACCCTTTGGGATCCTCCACCTTCCTTCCTTCTGCTTGAAGATGTCACGCAGGCGCTTGGCTGCCTGGTTCAGTCCCGACCACTCGAACCTGGATCGTCCGGCATTAGTGATGAACGTGCTAGCTATTGAGTTAAAAGCCCAAGCTATCACCTAAATGTCCAATACTAGTTCTTAAAGTTGACAAGGTGTGAGGTTTACCAATGAACACATGGTCCAGCTTCAATGGCAGGCATATGTTACCAATAGTATACTTACTATACTGCCATATAAACAGTACACTCACTAATCTAAATTGTATCCAAGTTGTATTTCTATAGTATTGACGCTTGAGATGTAATAAAAATGGTTGCAGTGGACTGTCTAGGAATTAAATTAAGACTCTTGTGCCACAAAGTGAAGCTGGCCTACCTGCAGACAGACAGCCAGGTTAACCCTGGATCCAAAAGCGGTGCTGACAGCCCTGGTTGACAACCCCAGATCTTTAAACAGCTTAGAGAAAGAGTGTGTGAGGGCCAGACGAGGGCGCTCCTCTGCAATCACCACGCAGCTTCGCACGCACGACAGGTTGACGCCACGAGCCTATAAAATGCAGAGAATTTTGACTTATTTTTTTCAATCACATAGAGTAGGTGTGGTCCTGGCCTGCCCACCTTGAGCAACTCCGTTTGAGTGCCCAGTCCTTTGGTGCAGAACTCCATGACGGAGTAGGAGCAGAAGGTGTCTCTGACACGATACTGACTGAGCGTGCTGAGCCACAGGGACAAGCAGGTCTCCAGCTCAAACGGAGGAATCAGGATGGACTGATGACCTGAGTAAACACTGCAAGACAAATCAAAGCAGGGCAGCATGAGAGGGTGACAGTGACACACCTGACAGAGTCTCACCTACTATTATCTTCCCTCTACGGAATCCCTCCATGGCCTTAAGAAGGTTGAACATTTTTATTTTATTCATAGCAACGTATCATAACACGTACAGTAATTGTCATACTAAGTAATTTAGGGATAGTGTTCATATAGAAGGGGTCAATACTTAAGGGTTTTTTTAATCAAAAAGTGAAATAGCTTTACTTGATCTTATTTACACAACAACATGCCATTAAAATTCATTGTCTGCTCGCTGTATTGCATGCAGAGGAGCAATCAAATACAGGTACAGGATGATTTTTTTCCCCTCCTCAGACCACAGTACCACATCCTGCCTTACGGCTGTCTGGACAATTCGGGGGAAGTGCAGCCTTCTCTCGAGATTGACTTCTATTTCCCACGATTGAGCCTTTTGTAGAAAACTGGTTCTTATTGTTGGTCCGTCCTTGACAAACTGGATTGCTGTTTTTCAAAGGGGCTAGTGTTTCTGAATTCTCTTCTGCTCTAGAGTGTTAGCAAGTGTCATGAGCGCCTCATCTTGGCGCCACCTGTACCTTCCTTGAATGAGAGCTATTTTACATCCAGACCAGAAAGTGTGCAATGGTGCCACCCTTCGCTCAAAGCATGCACTGTGGGTCCTCTCTCATACCCCACATGCTCAAGTTTGTTGGCGTTGGAAGTGTCATACACTGATCTCAGCAGGAAAGAAATGCAGAACGGCTCCAGTCTCCATAATATGTCAAACCAGGTGATCTTCCTCTGGGGAAGGTCCCACTTGGCCCAAGCTCCTTGTGAGCCTAACTCCTGTGTCTTTCCTCCTCCAGATTCTGTACCTCCTCCTGGATCATGGCTCTTCTGTCACTGGTTCCTGCTTTCCTCCATTGCTTGATATGGGAAGTTCCGACGCCCTGTTTTCCAATACATGGAGCTCCAATGATGTCACATAGCTTCAGGATGTTTTCGGCTTGCGCAACAGATGTTTTAGCTGCCCACTTGCTTCCTGATCTTGTGGTGACGCCTGCAGGTCTCACAAGCTCATCCTGGGTGTCATTGCGACTGCACTTAGCTACAGTACCTTGAATTACTCTACCAAAAATGAAAGAGGAAGTTAGCGTTGGCCTGATCTTATGTAGAGGCCCACTGCAGTGAAGCTTGGACAACCACTTTCCGAGGTATTGCTCTTTCGCTCCACTCCTTTCACACTTTTTTTGGAACCTCATACACGGTCATCATCCACATGAGTCTTGGCAGCAGTCTGTGCAACTTCACCAAGAGCCACGATTCTTAATCCTCCTTAACTATTTTACACACACACACACACACACACACACACACACACACACACACACACGCACACACACACACACACACACACACACACACACACACACACACACACACACACACACACACACACACACCTCAATTGTTGTTTCATCTGACATCACAAGGACAAAGATAAGACCTTCTGGAGGAAAGTTCTGTGGTCAGGTGAAACAAAAATTGAGCTGTTTGGCCACAATACCCAGCAATATGTTTGGAGGAGAAAAGGTGAAACCTTCAATCCCAAGAACATCATTCCTACCGTCAAGGATGATGGTGGTAGTATTATGCTCTGGGCCTGTTTTGCTGCCAATGGAACTGGTGCTTTACAGAGAGTAAATGGGACAATGAAAAAGGAGGATTACCTTCAAATTCTTCAGGACAACCTAAAATTATCAGCCCGGAGGTTGGGTCTTGGGCGCAGTTGGGTGTTCCAACAGGACAATGACCCCAAACACACGTCAAAAGTGGTAAAGGAATGGCTAAATCAGGCTAGAATTAAGGTCTTAGAATGGCCTTCCCAAAGTCCTGACTTAAACGTGTGGACAATGCTGAAGAAACAAGTCCATGTCAGAAAACCAACAAATTGAGCTGAACTGCACCAATTTTGTCAAGAGGAGTGGTCAAAAATTCAACCAAAAAGTTGCCAGTAGCTACCAGTTGTAGCTAGTTGTGGTTTGTGAAGCCCTTTGAGGGACTTGTGATTAAAGGCTATATAAATAAATGTTGATTGATTGACTGTCCCTGTAGACCGCACACAACTCATTGGTTGGCTTTGTTTCCCATTCATATTACTCCAAAACATGCCCCCCTTTCAAGCCACGCCCCCTGTGCGCTAGCCAGTGGTGTTCCACCCTTGACTGCTGAGATCCAAATTTCGTCCCCGGTCGGCCGTCATGCCAACGATGAGTAAAATGGCAGCGTTTGATAAAAATAATTTTGAAATACATTTTTTTTTAAATGGTGTCAGTTAGAAGCTTGATCGCATTTTATTGAGAATGAAAACATTTTTTTTGCAACCATATTTTGAATTATCTTCATAATGCATTTGATTATGATGTTTTGCTTTGCGTGTGCATATGTGTCAATATTTGTAAGCCCCGCCCCCCAAAAGCTGCAAATCTAGGGGAAACACTGCTGAGGGTTATTTCACTGTACCTAGCGAGGCACCACAAGACAAAGCCCAGACCGCAGTAAGGATCCAGGCAGATGGCGATTTGGCGAGAAGAGTAAAGCTCACACTGCAGTTTTATAGAGCGGCACAGCGCACTGACCGCTGCATGAGAGATCTGCACAGAAAGACAATAGACAGCATATTAATACATTGAATAAGTTTTCTTTGTTCAAACCATGGGCCTGGATTGACATGAAGTTACGATACTGGTTATGGCATCTACCAGAGACGTGCGCTGAGGTTCATGACTGGTGAGGCACTGACTCCTTGAGTTGTTTTATTTTACTTTAAATTTGTGTGTTTACCAGTGTAATACAGGTTGCTCATTAAAAGGAGAATAAGAAAATTTGAATATTTAACTTCGGGTAAAAAAAAAAAAAGTCCTCCTTATTTTAGTTTTCAAAGTCTATTTTCTTCCCTGTAGAAAGACAGCAGCGACAAGAACCTACCAGCTCATGTACGCCCCCCTAATGGTGAGACAGAGTAGTGTGCGCCTCACTGTGTGACATTTCTTTGCATTCTATTGTCTGATTATCAAGAATAAGAATTTCACATACATTACACAGGCTTTAGAAAGTCATGTAGAAAAGTCACAAATGAGGCAAATTCGGGTCGTTTAGCGGAAGTACTGTATGAAGGAAGGCAAGTTGGTTTTATAAATATCTTTGAAATGCCTAAATGGTTGATTTAAAATTTTTGGGAAACCAAATACAAAACAGCAGGTACCAATAGGTAAGAAAAGTTGGTTTTGCATAATAAGGCTCCTTTAAAAAAAACTGAGAACATTTGAAATCATACAGAAAACACATTTATAACCCAGCTAAAAGGACAAATATCCTTTTTGTAATTTTTCATGACAGGGCGACCCTGACCGCACGTCCCTGGCTTCTACTTTAAACAAGATGATGGAGTCTGTGGTTGTTGTCCAATTCATGAAATGTGAGTTCACTGAGAGGCCTTGGCATGGATCAAACCTTCTTTTTCTTACCCACAAACTCATCCAACCTCAAGACATTTGTCCACTTTTGGAAGACAATCCTGTCTCATCTCACCTTGACTCCAGTGAGCATGCCCGTAGTGGACACACTGAAGTCCAGATAGGCTATCATCTCGGCTGTGGGCGGCTTATAGATCTGAGGAGGCCGGCGGCGAGGAAGGTCATCTGCAAACAACGATGGCTGCATTACAGTCAATCTATCCGATATGAAGTCAAATAAATGCAAATGTAATTCGCTCAATTGTTGCATTCCAATGTGTTTTAGGTGTTTGCGTGCAGCTTACCAGTGTCTATGATTGTCGGCCATGTTTTAATGTTTACAGATGCTGCAGCATCTTTGGAGCGAAGTATCCGCATCAGATTTTGAGTTGTGAGGATACATGCTGCTTTACTGACCTGGTGACAAGCACACATTAAGCAAGTTGAACTGATCTTCTGACATCAACAGTAGAATTAATCCTTTGTCACTAGTCACAATTAGGCAAACTTACACAATCTAATAAGATTCACTACAAAGAATGATACCTTTACAAAGATAATGCATATTGTCACACAGTCTGAGAGGTAATCATTTAATTTCTTAGTTCTCACTCATGTGTCACTAATGACTGCTGTAAATATATTTTTCCCCACTTTAAATGAGTCCACCTTACTAATTGAGCTTGAAATATACATACTAGATACTAATTGTGTTTTAAGGAAAAACACACATTTGACTGTTTTCTGAAATGATAAGTCATTGCTTATCATTTCAGAAAACAGTCAAATGTAAGACATTTTGCAGCAGGCTTTGAATGCGACAAAAGTAGTGCCATTTGGTGGACACATAAAACATATTAAATTGAAAGCAGGTCCACATTAACATTTTAACATAAATGACAATAAATAAGATTGAAAATGTAAATTTTAGAGTTTTGTAATGGGACACTTTTGTTTTTAGGAACAACTGTGCCAGTTTTTTGTGTAGTTTTGCAATTTTAGGGTATTTAAGGAACACATGAAATGAGATAGGCTCCAGTGACCCCCCGCTACCCTGAAAAGGGACAAGCGGTAGAAAATGGATGGATGGATGGATGAAATGTTTATGGTATTATTATAATTTTTTTAAATTCCTATATAATAATAAAATAAACATGATCTGGGAAATTTGATCTGAACCCATTCAACACAGTCTAAATGGCTTATAAAAAAATAAAATAATATGCGCGAAATATCAAAATATTTAGGATCTCATAAGCTTTAACTATATATACATCAGAGGTATCCCAAAACAACTTTTTCACTTCCGATACAATACTGATATTGGAGCTTTGAGTATTGGCTGATGCTGATCATTTTTGTAGAGTGAAATGGAATGTTAGAAAACCTTGATCAAGTGAAACTACCCACACAGAACAATGTTGGGTATGAAAAACACTAACCTGTTTATTGTTAACCATATGGAATGGACTTATACTGTCTTTAAGTCTAAGTGGAGTGGTAATTGTTTTTTTTTTTTGCCGCACGTAGTGGCCACAATAATTCATGAACTTAAATTCATTATGCAGTAAATATATTGATGCGGACACATTTGTTACTTTCTAAAACACTTCTGTCTTGGAGAGTTTGTATGTGCAAGTAATATGTAACTATAAATAGTTGATACTTTTTTATAATGACAAATGTGCTGTTTTAGACTACAATTGTACAATTAAGGACACTTATAACATATATCTAGCTTGTGTCTATTGTATGCTTAGTTGTTGTGCAGCTGCTAGCTCCTAGTAGCCTATAGCCTACCATGTTTACCTTTTGTAAAAGACTTAAATAAAATACAAGAAAAAAAACAACCTTATTGGAGGACAGTTAGATGTTAACTGGCTGTCCAGCTTTGCATAAGTAAACACACTGCAGAACTACATGTATCGGAACACTTTTATCAGAGACTTTAGAAAACAAGCCAATATAATCCAGTATTGGACCTGTATACGATATTGTTATTGGATTGGGACACCCCCAATATAATTACAAAGTGTGCTACGTTTTGATTTGTTGAAAGCTTTAGGGACATTTCTCATAACATGTCAATCACATGATGACACAAAAGCACACACAAACTTACATCAATGATCATACGGACAGTAGGCAGCGTGGCCGCCAGGTTCTGAGGGTGTGGAGGTCTGACGTTTACGGGGACACAGCCAGCGTAGAGGCAGCCATAAAAGGAGGCGATCAAGTCAATACCTTGCAGAGTGAGACAAAAGAAAATGATCAATATCTTCCAATAAATGAAGACAACGGCAGGAACTGCAGCGGAGCCTACCAGGAGTATAAAGCAAGACAACGTTCTCGCCGGTGTTGATGCTGCCTTTCTCCATGAGCGCCGCCGCAATCTTCTCGGCTCGCTTGTGAAGCTGAACGCAGGTTGCCGTGCTCACAGCCACTCCCTGCAGGATATCATAGAGACATAAACTTTACACGTGTAAAAATGATTGTTTGAGTCCTCCCCTGTTAGGGTTTTTCAAAGCAATTAGCTACCTTGGCGTTAAGAAGCACGTAAAGAACATGGTCTGGATCAGTCTGTGCCCTCCACTGTAGTGCTTCTGCCAAATACTGATGCTGCAGGAAAAAACATTTGTCGGTAAGGTTTTGGTATTAAATTAACATAAAGTCATAGGGTAATACAGTGCATACAGTGACCAGCCACAACATTAGGTACAACTGCGCATTCTGCTTTTGCTCAGTTTTGATTTGACACTGTCAGAAAGGTATTTGTAATTGTGCACAGCACCTCATCACATTAAGCTATCTTTGATTTTTTTTACACTTATACACAGTTAATTGAGGTACAACATTTGAAAAATTATGCTGAACAAACTACAATGACAACAATAAAGATGCTATCGAACAACAATGGTGAGGTTTAACAATGCTAACTTTCAAACTGTACACCTTGTGCATATTTTGACGTGTACATTTCGTCATTCTGATTCATGAGCTAATCAGACACATGAAGGAAAATGCTTATGCTTATCCAAATCTCAGTGTTAAATAATATCGGCACTACCTGTCTGCCCCCTTTCATACACTGTTGTCGTTTCAACTGCGTACAATAGGTGTCATTCTAACTGTGCTTCTTAACATACCTCGTGAGCACCTGTTCTGCCAGAGAATAAGAAGACGTCGCAGAAGGATTGAGTGTTGCCAACTTTGTCCCTATAACTACAGAGTGCTCAGACTCCTCTTGATTGGGTTCATTAAAAAAGCGATAAGCAACAAATCTAGTGACTTTTTCGGCTATTATCGGACCCTTTTGGAGGCTCGATTATGAAAATACGTATCTATGGCGTCAGAACAGTGCTAAAATTCTCTCGCGTCAAGAACGTGCTTGCGGACTCCTTTTGCGTGCGCTTGGACTCATGTTGGGCTTGAGCAGTCTCGCTGTTTAAAGTGACTAATCAGAAAGGAGGGGAGTTAATGAGGCGTGTATTCAATGCCCGCCGCTGAATGTGCCAAAAGGATGGAATGTTGCGCATGTAGAGAAAGAGAAAGACACATCGCCAGCGCAAAAAGATGCTGTGTGCATGCAAAAAGACGCCACGCACATACAACTTTGTCTACGCACACGCAGAATGTATTTTTTACGCATGAGGATTTTGGCACTGTTCTGACGCTATACTAAAATGTACTGGGTTTTATCTATCTACGTTAACCAATTACTGTATCTGAAAGTCTCTGACAAACTTTTGTGAAAAGCGCTTAAGTAGTTTTGGTGGTAATAACACTTTTTTGACAGTGTGTGTGTTTGTATTGCATCCCATTAGAATGTGTTGGTGTACCTAATGAAATTTGTACAGTGTGTGCACAAAAACAAGGAACTGTTGTATTCCTTAAGCAGACAGCTGCATAGCACGGAACATTAATAAGAACCAAACCTTAGGTGCTATAACCCAGCTCTTAGAAATAGCAATAATAAAGAATATGAAAAGGAAGCTTAAAAAAATTGCTATTACAAAAGGATGGAAATGCACAGACTTTTGTATGTGTCGGTCAAGAACACAAGCGACCAAAATAAAAGCACAATACAGCACTGGTTAGCGAATGGCAAAAATAAAGACGGGTGACAAAAAGATGCTGTTAGAGGCCGTGATTCTTACCATGACAGTGGGCCACATACAGAGCTACATCCAAAGAAAAGTGAAAAAAAACAGAGAGAGAGCAGATTTTTGTTTTGTTTGACATCTCTAACTGAACTATTGCGGTCTCCAAGCCTAACTGTCAACCATTAGACCACAACCTAGATATACTTGATGATGAACGTGCACGAAGATCCTCTGTGGACAGTTACAGATTATAACGCATCTGGTCCGCCAAAGAATATGAAAACATAGCAGGAGCTATTTGTGTTGCCAATTTAGCGACATTGTGCTATATTCAACTAGTAATCAGATGCCTCTGGGTACAATTTTTCAACAAGCCGACTAGCGACAAATCTAGTTAAGTTATGGAAAGTCTGATACAAAAGTACGTATCTCTCTTCCTAGACCAGGACACTATGTCTTGTTTGTTAAGCCACAGAAGAATTGTAATCGTAGTAAACAAATGCGAAAACAGATTTGTTTTGCTTTAATTTTTTTCCCAATTTCTTTGCAAATGCGTCATACTGAAATACGCAAAAATCACTGATTACATCATTCCACCTTGCCCGCAACCAACCACACTACAAATAGATTGCAGTCCCATGGTAGACACTGTATTGACTATTTAATTGAACATAATAAAAAGGTATAATTGGAATATTTTGTTGATATTGTTACTAGGAGTGCCCCGATATATCCTTTCAATTCCGATATGATACCGATATTAATCCAATACAGTATCAGCACAAATCATAGTAAATACTTATTATTTTGTAGTGTGGAATGTTAGAAAAGGCTTCATCAAGAGAAATTACTCAGCGAACAATGGTAGGTATGAAAAACACCAACCTATTTATCATTAACCATCTGGAATGTATTTATGCTGTCTTTAAGTTGAAGTGGAGTGGTAATTTTTTTGGTGACACCTAGTGGCCACAATAATTCCTTAGATCAACATCATATTGCAGTATTAATCCAGTATTAATATATCATAATAACACTGGATACTTTCTAATATGCTTCTGCCTTGGAGACTTAGCGTCTGTAAATAATATGCAACTATAATTATTTGATACTTGTTTATATTGACAAATGTGCTGTTTAAACTGCAATATTGTTCAATTAAGGACACTTATTATGTCTCGCTTGTGTGCTAAGCTGTTGCGTAGCTGCTGGCTCCTAGTAGCCGATACCTACCATGTTCACCTTTTGTAAATGACTTCCCAAAAATAGAAGAAGACCAACTTTGTGTGTTTATTGGAGGACATTTAAATGTTAACTGGCTGTCAATCTTTGCACAAGTAAACACTGCAGGAACGCTCGTGTCAGAGCGCTTCTCAGACATTTTACATGCAAGCCGATATCATCCAATATTTGTTTTGTTTTTTTGCTGATATCGAACCAATATCTTGTATTATTATTGGATGGGGATACCCAAATTGTTACATTGTCTATATTATTGTGTTAAGTATTGTTAAATTGTGCAGAAATAAGTTTATAAAAATTATAGTTTTGGTTTGCGTAAAATTTTGGAGTTGTTGGAATTATGATCCTGATTGTTAAATTAAAAGCAATATCACAAAGTCTTTCAATTATCGTGAAAAATCTAGAATAAAAAGTATCAGTATCGGTAATACTGACCACGAATTGTTATTAAATCGGCTCAACATGTGCTGTATCACCCTCTCCTAGTTTCTGGTGTACATCTGGTGGGTGTTGCTGGATGACATACTTTCCGGACAAGATCCTGATCTTCAATCACGCCGAGCTCTCTGCCTGATGCCTGGGCGATCCTCTTCCCTGCCACCAGGTTTCCCACCATCACGGATGCAGGACCAACGCCAACTACAGGAAACAGAAAGTTGAGAAGATGGGGCTAAAGACCAAAAATTGTCGCTATAACGAATATTTCCGATTATAGCTCAGTTCATTCAAAAGTCAAAACCCCTTCTACGTTTTCAAGACTTGACATCCCAGGGATTTTTGTTGCCGGTGCTCAGCTTTCAAATATGACATTGTTGAAAGATATCTATTGTATACAACCCACTGGAGACTTTTTATTTTAATAGTCTATAAAGCCAAACGGGACATAAAAATCCTTAAGTTTTTATGTCTTGTTTGGTTTTAGGGTATTGTTGAATAACTGACAGTGTATCATACTTTCACAGATGTACGATACACTGGCAGTTATTCAACAATACCCTAAAACCAAACAAGACATAAAAACTTAAGGATTTTTACATCTGTGAAAGAATTACGGTCGATATTGAAATGTATAAATAACAAACTTCGAAAAAATTATGTATACTGGCGTAACACAACAAAAATTAGGGCCAAAAATACAGCAACAAACTACTGAAAGGACAAAAAAAAACTCAGCCTTTGTCCCTTGAAGGTTAAGATAAATATTATTCCATCCAAATATAACACAAATATTAGGTATCGGTAGTTATCTTGTAAACACACCCTTCATGAATATGCAGTAGAGCAGTGTTTCTTAACCATATGGCCAGGGCCCATTGTTCGGCCCCTAGAGGGCCACCAAAAAATATCTGTTTCTCAGCTGAGTCCGTATGGGCTGCAGCAGTACTCATTTGTAATACACTTTTTCACCACTTGTGGCAGTAATGACAGCATCAAACAAACATAAGAAGTCTGGAGCTTAAGTCATACAGAAGTTTCTTAGGCGCAAACATTATGACTAAAGTGGTGAAGCTGTATTTTCATTTGCACTTTCATTTTATTGACAGTTTATTCAAGAAACACACATATACATATACATATATATATATATATATATATAGAATATATATATAAGTTATTGTTAATTTAGTTGTATTTATTTTAGCACTTTGTAATTGTATGTAAATGTATTTTTCATCAGTTTTTAAGTCCCTTCTTTTGCAGTATATTTGATTAGTATTTATATTTGTAATCAGCTTGACCTATACCTTGATAATAATCTTTGTGAATAACACATGCTTTCATATAAACTATATACCGACTGTAAGTAGGTAAGATAGAATTATTGAATATGATTAAAATCAAGAGTGGAAAAGTTTGGCCCCAAGGTCAAAAAGGATAGGAACCCCTGCAGTAGAGGATACATCGTTCACCCCCCTGCTGACTGGGAATGAAGACGCATGCACGCGTACACACATTAACACACTCACTCACTCACTGTACCTGGCTGCTTCTGCCGGGGTTTGGGCAGGTTGGTGACACAGGTGTGTGGACACATGAGGATGTTGCAAGGGTGGAGGTTGCCCTCTAAGAAGAACTGCTTGGTGTCGGAAATGTGGATGCCCCCCAGAGGTGTTTTTGGTAAGGTGTTGGCTGGGACTAGAGCAAGGCAGTAGAGGCCGACCTGGTGGATACTGTCAATGGCCTGCAGGGGAAACATGGAGTGCGTGGTGGGTGACTACATTATACACAGCATGGTTGGCAGAGAACTACTATATTTACTGACGCTGTTGTCCTCATCTGGGATTTAAAGGAAGGGCTTGGCTCGTACCTGAAGGACGCGGCTCATCCACTGGAAGCTGTCCTCCTCGCTGGCGTCCGGCCTCTGCTCGGCCACAATCACGACCCTCTCGTCGTAGAACACAGTGACTGAGAAGACAGCGATCCTGACACACACGCACACAAACATAAGTCACTCAAACAGAATCCTTGCAGTACTCAAAATGCGCTTAAAACATTGACTTATTTATATAGTACTGTTGGTGTGTATTGCCTATAGAAGGAAACCAATCTTCAAGAAACTTAATTTTTAATTGCTTGTATAAACAAATGTTGGTCTCTGAGTTGTCATCTCAACCCTGAAGTGGGGAGTTACACAACCTAACAACTCGACTAGGTAAGTGCTATAGTTGCCTATTTCAGAAAATATGTCCACGAGCAAAACATTCTGATTTTGTGCAGAATCTGCCCATAACTCAGAAGTTCCCTCAGGAAAAACAGTCATCGTGTTTTCTTGCAAGCTACTACACAGAAGAGTCGTCATGCCAAAGCCCTAACCTAAAGCCAGGTACACATATGTATATAAAAACTTCTAAATCTAAAAAAGATTATTTATCTGTTATAGACCCCGTGCAAAAAGATAAATAAAATAGGTATTAAACATTTTTTATCCTAATGTGTGTGATGTGCTAAGATAATATCAATCACTAGCACACACATTATTGATCCAGATTATATTCCTCTAAAAACCAAAAACTCGCATGAACAAAGGTGATCCAACAAAATTGAAGAAAAAGAAACACAGCAACCTCCATAGCAACAACCAGAACATAAAAAAAACGGCAACACGAAAAGAAGACACACGAGACGAGGGAATGATGGTGTTCTTGGCACTACTTTTGACATTAAAATAACAAATTTTAAAAAAGAAGAAAGTGTGGAAAATGTCATGAAAACGGCGTCAACACTGACTTTATAATCTACTGAGTGAGCTACAGATGAGTTGTTATCTGACTGAGCGGCTAGCCTATTATTACAAAGACCTAAATGTAACCTAGGTAAATAAATCTGGCAGCCATTAAAAAAGAGACACTGTATGATTGGCTACTTTCTGTGCTGCGTCACAATTCATGGAGCTATGAGGTAATTAGGCGTTTGCCATCTTTGGTCGAAAGGGGATATCGGGACAAAAACCATTGTCTTCGTGTATGTACCCCGCTTTATTAAGCAGATCCGCAGTGTTGCTGGATGCAAACACATCATAACATCACATCAAAGTGGATTTATTTTTTTCATGACTAAAAATGTTTCCGGCCGGCTGTTCTGAACAAGGCTGTTTAGATGGATGCTGTTAGTCTTGATCACTGGTGGGTTTTACTGAAGCATTTCACAGGCATGTTATTAAAACACCTTTCAACTCTAAAAAGGAAGGGCATAATGTGTTCCCCTTAGGTGTTCAAAAATCAAACTTGCATCCTACAAATTGCCAGCCCGAACGCGTTTTTTTGTGGAAACACGCTCAAAACTTTTGTTCAGTTGTAACATGTTTACATTGCAAGAAGATCTGATTATTGCAATATTTCGACAACTTGGATGTATTGATAAACTGAACATTTTAAATAAAAATTATCGAAAAACAAGGATTGATAACTGCACTTACTGTAGATAAACTCACAGACTGAATCTTAAATGGCAACATGAAAACAAGAGATATTAACGTCTTTCCCGATTAAGAAACAACATACCACAATTTAAACCTATACAAACACATTATGTCTGAGCAACTAAGTCAGATATTCAATGGTGCACATTGAACCTACAGACTATGCTCTCTTAGAACAGAGTGATCGTACTATACTCAAGAGGAATACAAGATGGAGGTGTTTATACGGTGCGTTTAAGGACTGCTGAACAGAGTAGGACGACACGACGCCCGCCAGAAATAATAAATAATAAAATGAGATTTTATTTGTTGCACACTTAAAGTGCTACAGTACAAACCAATATTTAAAACAATAAAAGTTCAGGCATTAAAACAGATAAAATACTAAGACTAAAACACTGTAAGTGAAGCATAAGAAAGACAAAAGTATGTGTCTATGTATTTGAGTGATTTAAAAAAACGTGTTCAAAATATTTCAGTACTTTTTGAGCACATTAAATATACCCTGATAATAATGATCACCGTGATACTTTTGGTCACAATAACCGTGATATGATATTTTCATATTGTTACATCCCTAACTCGTACTATTAAAATCTGACAACTGGTTAAAATCTAAAGTCAAATAACAAAATTATATCAAGTTCCTCCAATGCAAATAGTAAAAAAAAAAAAATTCCAGTGACCCCGAAAGGCACAAGCAGTAGAAAATGGATGAAAATGGACAATTTCTATAATTCTACTTAACGAGCTGCATCACTGCACTGGTACTCAATGACTCGCGCGGCACACAACCCTTTCTCTTTGGTCTTTCAGTCCACCAACAAGCTTCACTGGCCAGGACTGGTTGGCTCTGCTGCCCTGGTCCTCCATGACAATGGCCAAACTACCTGCCTGTTGTTCATCGGATTGTGAGAGGAGCTATTGCATTCATTAATGGACTTTTCTGTTTTATAACATGTATGAATGTACTGCTGCGTGAGAAAGCGGGCAATGTTTTTAACTTAATGGATTATTTTCAGTCTTTATAGTCATTTCTCCTAAGAAAGTTCCCTGTCAACCGTTTTTCCGGGACCTCCCTTTGAGAATAGTAGAAAAAACATTGACAGTTTATTTAAAGCAGAGCAAGACAATGAGGAGGACAATTATAACAAATAAAAACCAAGTGTTTGTGCTTGTGCTTGTCTGTGTGGAAAAATCCTCCCAGGGAATTGCATTCTCAATTCTAAGCAATCGAATGGTGATTCACATTTTATATATCTTATTGTCCACTCTGCTCACCTCCCGCGGTACACAGTCTTGACCGGCTCCACGGCGAGTGCAGTGGCCACTAGGTCGTCGGCGTTGTGTCTCCGTCCGCTCACTTGTAGGAGACCCTCCATCTTGCCCACAACAAAGATCAGACTTCCCTGTGTACGCACAGCGGTGTTATTAGTTCCAAAGAAAGATGGGCTCATGTTGCCACAGATGTGATCAAACAGTCTTAACTTACCGGACCAACAAACCCCAAGAGTCCTGACCGCACAAATGGAATCTCTCCAATGGGGACTCCATTAGCATTGACCGGTATCACCTGAGCACAAAGCCAAATAGGACGGCAAAATTACACAAAAACATGTAAAACAATTTTGCTTTGCTTTCGTACCTCAAATGTGTTTTTGGTGACCCCGGGCAGGCCATAGTACATTGTGCCCCCAGCTCGGGAGTTGATTATTATCTCTCCGATCTCATCGGTTTTACATAACTGAGGAGGCCCGTCCGGTTTAACAATGCACATCAGAGCTGGAGACACACAAAGACAAAAAAAACAAAAAACGAACGCATAATTGTGTGATTATTTTTTTATTTCCTTCAGTTTTATTTTATCGTGCTCTATGCTCACCTCCTGGCATAACATGCCCCACGTCCTGCACGGTGAGGGCTGAGTTCTTGTCTTCTGTATTGACCCTGATGACCCCATGGCTCAGGCCGCCAAGGGAAAGGACAGCTCGGGCGGGAAGTGGCGCGCCCGGTAACCCAGGTCTACAATTTGGGAGGTAACCAATCATCCGTTAGTCGGCAAAATACTTTTTATTCTCATTGGTAGACCAGCAAAAGGTACAATTAATTTGTAAGCGAAAATCTATATTTGTAATGTTTCTCATGTAAAATATGTAAAATGTACTTTTTAATAATGGTCTAACAGGAAAATGTTTTTTGAGCGAGCAAACCAAATGGATCATCTCCCTCATAAGTTCCAGGTTTTCATGATGTCCTGAAGGAAAAAACACCTTTGTGGATGGGCAGTAGGCTTTGCTACATATCTTAAAATGCAGCCATTTTACAGATACAGAGCTGTAAATTGGATTATTTTGTTTTTCTTTCTAGTGAATATGCTAACCCAGCATGATGTTGCTATCAAAATGTGACTAACGTTAGCACTGTAACTCACATAGCTACGCTAGCGCTGCTAACTCATGTCCTTAAAGTACCAGTAGAGTATAAAACAAGTTGCCTCTATTATCGTATATATGTGATGTATGACACTGAAAGACTAACAAAGTTTGCGAACAAGTAGTATCAATCTCACGGAGATTCCCGCTGCATTTTGAGAGCTAATGAGTTAGCCAGAGGTAGGAATCACAGATCCCTTCATCACCAACAACAAAGCAAATCATGCAGACTTTTTGAAAGCCAATAACGATTACTTTGGGAAAATTATGATCCAGAACCTTATATTTTTGATCCTGAATAGGAGGAGGATGAGCTACAAGTTTTAGAAGCTCTGCTAAACAGATGCAGCTTTAGTGAAACACTAAGCATCATGTAGCAGTATTGCTAAGTGCTAAACAAGAAATACAAACTACAAACATAAAACAATCGCTTACTGTACAATGTCTGCTCTCACTGTGATGATGACTGATAGGGTGTCCATATCTTCCCGTTTAGATGAAAAATTAATCATGATGCACACGAAGGGTTAACAAGAAAAACTCTCCCTGTAGGCACTGTCTTCAGTTGTGTGTGTTTGTCTCCATCTCAGGGTATACATTGAATGTCACAGATGAACAACTTCTAGATTGATGGCGAAATCCTCCTAATATCCGGATGAGCGGCGTGATTTATAATCTAGAATAACTTTGACGAGCCGAGACATGATGATGCGGGAGCAGCAGGACATCACGGCCAGCTCACAGGAAAGCAGCAGAGGGCTACTTAGCTGTGTGCTATCAATCCGCCGCAAAAAAATAGTTTGTCTGTGTTAGCGCTTACAATAACAATATTGCTAATATTTGGTTAATATTCAGGTCAGAATATGTGTATAGAGCAGGGGTCACCAACCTTTTTGAAACCAAGAGCTACTTCTTGGGTACTGATTAATGCGAAGGGCTACCAGTTTGATACACACTTAAATAAATTGCCAGAAATAGCCAATTTGCTCAATTTACCTTTAACTCTATGTTATTATTAATAATTAATGATATTTATCTTTGCGGAAACACTGATCATCTTAATGATTTCTCACAATAAATATATATAGAAACCGATAAATATCAATATGCAACACTTTATTTTTATAATTTCTCTGAGTGCACATTTTTCAAATTAAACATTTTCAAATGATCACTTCTAAGACAGTCTTCTGAAATCACAATATCCCATTTTAACTAGCTAGCCACTAACATTTTTTAACAAATCATGAATTATTTTGCACCATGTTTGTACAAATAATAACTCATGTAAAATATAAAAGTCAACTCTCAAATTTAAAAAAAAATCATGTCACACTTTGAACTGGACACCAAATCTGTGATCTGTTTATTTGTCAGTTAGTGAAGACCAAGTCTTTAAAATATTTTCTTGGATTTTCAAATTCTATTTGAGTTTTGTCTCTCTTAGAATTAAAAATGTCGAGCAAAGCGAGACCAGCTTGCTAGTAAATAAATAAAATTGAAAAAATAGAGGCAGCTCACTGGTAAGTGCTGCTATTTGAGCTATTTTTAGAACAGGCCAGCAGGCTACTCATCTGGTCCTTACGGGCTACCTGGTGCCCGCGGGCACCGCGTTGGTGACCCCTGGTATAGAGTATTGTTGTCGGGTTTTGGATGGTTATTTAGAGGGTTTTGTGAGCGGAATAGAGATCCCCCATTTACTACATTGTCAGCTGACTTTTTATGTATGTATTTATTTATGACTTAAAATGCATAAAAAAGAAAAACCATATGTCTTATATAAGGGTTGTGAATGATAGACAGCACATCACTCTCTAGTTTTTGTGGATTTCCAGTATGACTGATTTGATGCTATGGTCGGAGTGCTGAAGTGTTACTCCAGTGACGTCAATCTCCGGAAATGACCGAAGATGTTTGGAGTGGAATAGTCAAAATGGATGACTGAATTTGTGGCATTTTGAGATGTTTAGACGGTATTCTCACATACTTTTACAGATTGTAAATACAATTGGATATGGTTTAATGGATACAATGAAACCCACTTAAGCATATAAAGTCAACTTGTTTTCTCACTCTGCTAGCACTTTAATAGTACGTTGTTGTATTTGATATATGGCATCTATTACGTTGGAAAAGTGCAGAGTTAAAGTGTATACGTTCAAAGTGTATAAAGTACACAATAGCGCTTATTCTTGGAGGTTGATATATGGCATCTATTACGTTGGAAAAGTGCAGAGTTAAAGTGTATACGTTCAAAGTGTATAAAGTACACAATAGCGCTTATTCTTGGAGGTGCAGTCTGTTTTGAGAAACACCGATCATTAGCATTACAGTTACAGGGCTTATTAAAACACCTTTTAAGTGTCTAAATTCCAGCAGCAAGGCTAGATTTTGGACCACAAACTTCCAATACACTATTGTAGAATCTCTAATAAATCATGTAACCTTGGAAAAAATGCCAAAGAACAATTCATGTAAATATGTGTCAGTGACTGACCTGCGTATAGCCACTGTCATGGCCTCAGGGGATGTAGCGCAGGGACAGATGACTTCAGGCTTCAGCCCGTGAGACTGGAACACGTTCAGGAAGGCATCACAGGAGGAAACTGACCCTAAAATCAAAAGATACAAAGAAATAGGCAGAGGTCCAACTCTTTCTGAGTTGCTTGGAAAAGAAGACGCCAGGGGGGATTACTCACAGGGGTTGGCGCCATCAGCAACAATCAGCATCCGCAAAGACACCAGGCTAATGTCTCTCTGCTCCCGATGAGCCATCATGGCCCAGTGCAGGTCCCGGCACTTCACCAAAGCTAAACGAGCTGGAGAGTAGAAAAGTACAAAAATAACTCACACAGGGATATCCAAACTTATTCAAAAAGCGGTTATTCATCCTCTACTCAAAAGACCTAACCTCGATCCTGACCTCATGGTGAACTACCGGCCGGTGTCCCACCTTCCGTTTATCTCGAAAATCCTCGAAAAAAATTGTCGCACAGCAGCTAAATGAACACTTAGCGTCTAACAATCTCTGTGAACCTTTTCAATCCGGTTTCAGGGCAAATCACTCTACGGAGACAGCCCTCGCAAAAATGACTAATGATCTATTGCTAACGATGGATTCTGATGCGTCATCTATGTTGCTGCTTCTTGATCTTAGCGCCGCTTTCGATACTGTTGATCATAATATTTTATTAGAGCGTATCAAAACGCGTATTGGGATGTCAGACTTAGCCTTGTCTTGGTTTAACTCTTATCTTACTGACAGGATGCAGTGTGTCTCCCATAACAATGTGACCTCAGACTATGTTAAGGTAACGTGCGGAGTTCCCCAGGGTTCGGTTCTTGGCCCTGCACTCTTTAGTATTTACATGCTGCCGCTAGGTGACATCATACGCAAATACGGTGTTAGCTTTCATTGTTATGCTGATGACACCCAACTCTACATGCCCCTAAAGCTGACCAACACGCCGGATTGTAGTCAGCTGGAGGCGTGTCTTAATGAAATTAAACAATGGATGTCCGCTAACTTTTTGCAACTCAACGCTAAGAAAACGGAAATGCTGATTATCGGTCCTGCTCAACACCGACATCTATTTAATAATACCACCTTAACATTTGACAACCAAACAATTAAACAAGGCGACTCGGTAAAGAATCTAGGTATTATCTTCAACCCAACTCTCTCGTTTGAGTCACACATTAAGAGTGTTACTAAAACGGCCTTCTTTCATCTCCGTAATATCGCTAAAATTAGTTCCATTTTGTCCACAAACAATGCTGAGATCATTATCCATGCGTTCGTTACATCTCATCTCGATTACTGTAACGTTTTATTTTCGGGCCTGCCTATGTCTAGCATTAAAAGATTACAGATGGTACAAAATGCGGCTGCTAGACTTTTGACAAAAACAAGAAAGTTTGATCATATTACGCCTATACTGGCTCACCTGCACTGGCTTCCTGTGCACCTAAGATGCGACTTTAAGGTTTTACTACTTACGTATAAAATACTACACGGTCAAGCTCCTGCCTATCTTGCCGATTGTATTGTACCATATGTCCCGGCAAGAAATCTGCGTTCAAAGAACTCCGGCTTATTAGTGATTCCCAGAGCCCAAAAAAAGTCTGCGGGCTATAGATACTCCAGCCTTTAAATAGACTCCCTTTTTAGACCAGTTGATCTGCCGTTTCTTTTCTTTTCTTTTCTACTCTGCTCCGGGGTGGACCGCTAGCCTGTTCATCAGATGGGGACATCTCTACGCTGCTGACCCGTCTCCGCTCGGGATGGATCCTGCTGGCCCCACCATGGACTGGACTTTCGCTGATGTGTTGGACTTTCACAATATTATGTCAGACCCACTCGACATCCATTGCTTTCGGTCTCCCCTAGAGGGGGGGGGGGGGGGGGGTTACCCACATATGTGGTCCTCTCCAAGGTTTCTCATGGTCATTCACATTGACGTCCCACTGGGGTGAGTTTTCCTTGCCCGTATGTGGGCTCTGTACCGAGGATGTCGTTGTGGCTTGTACAGCCCTTTGAGACACTTGTGATTTAGGGCTATATAAATAAACATTGATTGATTGATTGATTCCAAGAGGACCTCCAGTTGGAACATGTACCAACTTTTTTAAATGATTGTTTTAACGGTGTGATGAAAATAAATAAAAATCCTGTCACAGTAGCGCATGGATGCTACGGAGACAATAGGCAAAGTGCAGATAAGAAGGGCTTTCACTTCAAAATACACACCATGAAGTTTGTCACAATAGGCAAAAGCCAAAGGAAGCAACAGTGACAGATAAACCCTCCTATTTAGTCATTTAGAGGCAGGTGAGTCCCCTGATCACTAATGAACAGCGTTCAAAAAACAGTTATGAAGTCACTGGAAGACATAACTGAAACAGAAAGTGAAACAAAAAAAAGCACGCTCACCATTAATAAACACTAAACACTAGAAAACAACACAACAACACAAAAACTGTCACGGATATCAAGACAAATCCCTCATTTTCCTGGAAAATTTGACCATGTTTTGAAATACAAAGTTTGACAGATATGGGTTGAAATGAGCGTTGAATCGGCCTAATCCTAATTTTTTGCTTATTGCTTTGATTAAATTGTTCTTTAATTGGCAAATATCAAACTGAAACAACTACATTTTTACTTGTAATAACCAAATACATGTTTTTGCATGGCTAATAGTCATGATTTCTCATGACATTTATTAGTTTCTGGTATTTTTTCTATTATTTTCTGTCCAGCGCTTTTCATGTTTCCCTTTTGTGTTTGTCTCCATTTGCCACTATTTCCCCTGTCTGGGCGCTGGCTTCCTCACCTGCCCTTGAATGGCAATCAGGACACACCTGTTCTGGGTTGCCAATCAGGATGCTCTATATGTCAGCCATGTTATCCAGACACTTCTTGCTGTGCTATTTGCTTTTGTTACTAAATACATTTTTACCTGTGCTACATCTGCCTTCTCTGCATTCTGTTTTTTTTTTGTTTTTTTTAAGATAAAGATTATTTATTTATTTATTTATTTAATATGTGTTTACTTACTATGATACATTATTTATTTATTCACTGTTCTGTTACAGAGAACAAGGAAATGGGATAAAATTGCTATGGTATGAAAAGGGGTAGGATTAAATAAATTCAGCTTCTTCCTACTCCTTTTCGGACGTGCTATAATGAAACAACTGGAAATATGTGACGCATTACATTGTATCGTATGCATGTTCGAAATAAACTGAAACGGAACTGAACTGAACTGAACTGGACGCTTAAAGCTAAGCTTTTGCAGAAAATAACAGCGTCTTTTGGTTTTGATAACATTTTGCAAAGCATTTTTTTGTTTTAGATTAACTATAACTATAGTTTGACATACAGTATTAATCAAGTAATGATGTGCTTTATTGATTATTTTTTTAATTTTTCCAAAACGAAAAATCTTATGGCAAATGTCATTTACATTTTAGGAGTGAAAATTATATTTTCTATAGTTTTTTACATACTGGTGTATGGGTGGGTTGCAATCACATGACCTAGAGCAGGGGTCGGCAACCCGCGGCTCCGGAGCCGCATGCAGCTCTTTGACCACTCTGATGCGGCTCAGCTGCATACTTGCCGACCCTCCCGGTTTTCCCAGTATACTTAACGACCCCCCGATTTTCCCAGGAGACTGCCTCTCCTAGAAATCTCCCAGGGCAAATATTATCCTATTTTCACTCTAATTACTTAATCAAGGGCGTGCCCTAATGGCACTGCATTAATTGTCCTCTATAGCATTTACAAACAGCGTGCCAGCCCGGCCACATGTTATATGTTGCTTTTACTTGCACACGTAGGCGACAGCAAGGCATACTTGCTCAACAGCCACACAGCTTACACTGACGGTGAACGTATAAAACAACTTTAACACTGTTACGTTACAAATATGCGCCACACTGTGAACCCACACCAAAAAAGAATGACAAAAACATTTCTGGAGAACATCCGCACCTTAACACAACACAACAAATACCCAGAATCCCATGCAGCCCTAACTCTTCCGGTCTACATTATACACCCCCGCTACCACCAAACCCCCCCACCCCCTTTCCGTGCGTCGGTTGAGCGGAAGAGTTAGGGTTGCATGGGATTCTGGGTATTTGTTGTGTTGTGTTTATGTTGTGTTACAGTGCAGATGTTCTCCAGAAATGTGTTTGTCATTCTTTTTTGGTGTGGGTTCAAAGTGTGGCGCATATTTGTAACGTAACAGTGTTAAAGTTGTTTTTGTACGACTACCGTCAGTGTAAGCTGTGTGGCTGTTGAACAAGTATGCCTTGCTGGCACTTACGTGAGCAAGTAAAAGCTGCATTCAACATGTGGCCAAGCAGGTACGCTGTTTGGGCAGGCTGTAGAGAGCGCTAAAAGCAGTGCCAGCACGTCCTGAAATTTGGGATAAGATGCGTGCCGGTGCGTGTGTCAGAGACCCCTGGTTAAAATAGCGCAAAGCAATTTAAGCTTTGAATGCAGTGTTTTTCATTTTAAATTTTCTAAATTTTTTTGTGGCTCCCATTGTTTTCTTTAATTTGTGAAACTTTCCAAAATGGCTCTTTGAGTGGTAAAGGTTGCCGACCCCTGACCTAGAGGCACATCCGGGCACTACAGGGTTTCAGGTGATGGTCTGAACTCATTAGGCTACTGTTTATTTACCTGAATCAGTGCAGATTTATAAAGGCTTTTTTTGAAAGATTTAGAGACAAATAAAAAACGATCATGTAAAAAATATTTTAAATGGGCTGGAGTGGATTTTTACAATCTTAATAAAACTTTTTTTTATAAATGTATTTATACCACTTATTATTATTATGCATGCTATACTAATGCTAACTATTTTTCATAACCTTTTTTTGTTGTTGTTTTCAGTATAGTCCTATTCCGTCGTCAGTATGATCTGATGCCATGTTGAATTGTATACCTTTAAAACACTAGAACACAATAAAAAACACAGGGGAGCAACAAGTGTTTTTTTACCTTTGTGGATGTGGACCCTCTGCACCCAGGAGAGAGGACACGCCTTCATGACTGCATAGGGAACACTTATAGTGTGGATCCTGTTCATCACAGCCTGTAAAGAAACAACACCTGATCAAGCAGCTAATCAACCTCCAAGTAAGTTAGTAAGTCAAACCTTCTTGAACAGAATTCAGCGGACATATTGTGTCATAATGAGATCAGTGTACAGTATATACATGACATTCATATATCCCACTAACCGTGAGAACCCCATGCCACAGACCCATGTCTTTCTTAAAGTCCAGAACATTCACTAATGTTTCCCCTGTGAAAAATAAATAGAAGACATCAGACTTATATGGGCTGCAGAGTGCGAACCAATCATGAGAGAGCAGGTGTTTACCCTCGCAGTAGTTGCAGGCCTGAGTCAGTGCCTGGCAGTGGGTCAGCATGGCCACTTTGGACACAGCCACACCCACCACGGTGCCCTCTTTATTGGCCTTGTACTGTGCAACGAGAGGACGCCATCACAGGGAAGACGACAAAGATAGTTCAGTTCAGGTTGCATCGTGTAATCCAGGGGTGTCAAAACCTTTTCCACCCAGAAGTTGAAGGATGTGTGCTTTTGATACATTTTTTGTATATTGAAGATACTGAGCGCGATCAAATGTAGGCTAATACATGCTAAGCTATCTGAACAAAACATAATAATCAAAATAGTGTATTATTCAATAAGAGTCAGCCCCATTTAGTGGGGAACTGCACTTTTTTTGGAAAAGAAGACAAGGGTTTTTTTTTTGCATTATAATTTGCAATAATCGGCTCATTCTCAGTGGCTAGCTAATGGGAGCAATCCATTCTGCCTCTAAATCACTTTAAAAATGCTTCCCAAAAATGCCAACGATACTTCATTTACGTTCCGTAAACTGCAGATTAACCAAGCTGTAGCGACTTTGTTATTGTAAGAGCGAACACTAAGTACCGTATTTTTCGGACTATAAGTCGCAGTTTTTTTCATAGTTTGGCCGGGGGTGCGACTTATACTCAGGAGCGATTTATGTGTGAAATTATTAACACATTACCGTAAAATACCAAATAATATTATTTAGCTTATTCACGTAAGAGACTAGACGTATAAGATTTCATCGGATTTAGCGATCAAGAGTGACAGATTGTTTGGTAAATGTATAGCATGTTCTATATGTTATAGTTATTTGAATGACTCTTACCATAATATGTTACGTTAACATACCACGCACGTTCTCAGTTGGTTATTTATGCGTCATATAACGTACACTTATTCAGCCTGTTGTTCACTATTCTTTATTTATTTAAAATTGTTTTTCAAATGTCTATTCTTGGTGTTGGATTTTATCAAATAAATTTCCCCAAAAAATGTGACTTATACTCCAGTGCGACTTATATATGTTTTTTTCTTTCTTTTTTATGCATTTTCGGCCGGTGCGACTTATACTCCGGAGCAATTTATACTCCGAAAAATACGGTAACTATTTTTCTAGCGTACTAACACGTCGCCTTGCGGCGACGTGCTACGACATGCTACGATATTTAGCCATAAGCGAGCTTCTGCGTCAACAGCTGACTGGCTTTTGAGTTTTTAATGCACACAATGCAATGGGACACCAATCCGTACTGACTAAAAACACGATCATAAACACAATCATATAACAGTATGTGTAAAGTATTAGCACACATTTAATTATTTGTTTGTACACAGCTGGTTTGACAGCGAATGTACTGTAGTTGTAATACCAAGCACGATCATAATCAATATTATAGCGACTCACTCGATGGACAGTTTTCTGTTTGGTCCAGCTAGCCAGAGACATTTCAAATGGATTTTGAGTAAGCACGCCATTTATGTCAACATAGCTTGGCTCCGAGTTCCACATTTATACTTGCAAGTCAACTCCAACATTTCACCATCTATTCGTGCTTGCTTCTATAAGCTGTAGTTCATCCTCCGTATATTCAGGTCCAAAAAGATAAGGTTGTGAATCCTCATTTGTCCAAAAATAGTCGTCTTCGTTGTCTATTACCAAATCTGTCATTATTACAACAGTTTGTTTCCTGAAGTAGGAACACACATTTGTTCCTGTAAGTCGGAAGTATGCTGCTGTGAAAACGGAAACAAGTTGCAGTATTGCCTAAAGGGGAACTGCACTTTTTTGGGAATTTTGCCTATCGTTCACAATCATTATGAGAGACATGAAGATGGACGTTTTTTTTTTTCCATTCTAAACATTAAATAAATGCGATCAAAAGTTTGCTTACAATGGAGCTTATGGAAGCCGCACAATTCCGCCTATAAAGCCCTTAAAAAAACATCCAAATACCTCTATTGAGATGTTATGTATATGATGTAAGTATATATGTAATGTAGTAACGGGCACATTTATAATAACATTTAATATTTACGTATTTTGATCATTTTAAGCATAAGCGGTGCATTAATTTAAAAAACGCTTCACAATCTTTGCTTTTTTTATTTCTTCATCACTGATTATTACTCTCTGCAGCCAACAAACATAATAAAACATCACTTCCTGTACAATGTTTTCTGTCATTAGGATGCTGACTGCTAGGATTTTTTTTAGAACATGCCAAAAATGACCCCGAGATGTAATTTGGACACCCCTGATTCAGTTCATGCCAGACACAGAATTCGGCATAGTTACCTCGATGTATGCTGGGTCAGTATTGGCCGTCGGGATGTGCGGCTGCCAGTCTTTAGAAGGCTTAGTCAGATATTTGGAGTCTGTAATCACCCACTTCATCCGAGGCCAGCCTGGAAGACCAAGGCACCAGTGAGGGTTAATGGCTGTGAAATTCATTCTACGTAGATCATTTCATCAGACCACCTGGATTCATACTGTTGTATGTCTCTAAATATTTCATATTTTGATGCTTTTCCTCAAAGCAATTCAAATATTAACCAAGGATACTGATTAGGGGTGGATGTTACAAGGAGGTGCACTACTTGGCTGCTACCAGTAGAGGCGCCGCTGATTTAGTCTTAGATAGTGGTCAAAACAACACTGAAAAAGTAGTTCAGGATATAATGTACATTAAAAGTTATATATACCAATTAATCATGAATTTACCACATAATCAAACAAACATTTCTTATATAGATACCAATTGGAGCTGACCTTTGAACTGCATTATTTCTCCAGCTGGGGTCTTAGGTAAACCCTTCAGACAAATCTCGCTAGTCAGTGCCAGGCCGACACCACAGCTACCGAGGAGAAACCCCACCTGGCTGATGCCCGCATCCTACATGTCCAGCAACACACACACACACACACAGACTTAATTATGCAGGATTAATAATATTAGGAACTCATACACCTCACCTTGCGAGACAGGGGCACCTCTATGGGTACAGGTATGACCTCAGCCAGGAGGCAGCCATAGAAGGCCACCCAGAACATCCCAGGGTCACTGTTAGGGAACACCAGTGCCACCTACCAACAAAATAAACAAACATTGAGCTATATTGTTAAACAAATACTTTTTTTTTTTGAAAATACAGTGACTAATATTTCCATGCTAGGACAACACTCAGTAGTGGGGAGACCTCCCCCAATGTTAAAAAACGGGTTATAAGGAGCATCAAGATTGTTTGCCAAGGGAAAGGACGACACATTATATGTTAGTCAGCCAGTGACTCTTTATTGACATTAATAGACCAGCAAAGGGAAAATTAATTTGGAAGCAAATTTAACATATACTGTAAATTAGGGCTGGGCGATATGGCCTTTTATTAATATCTCAATATTTTTAGGTCATGTCACGATACACAATATATATCTCGATGTTTTGCCTTAGCCTTGAATTAACACTTGATGCATATAATCACACCAGTATGATGATTCTATGTGTCTACATTAAAACATTCTTGTTCATACTGCATTAATATATGCTCATTTTAAACTTTCATGCAGAGAGGGAAATCACAACTAAGTCAATTTACCAAAACTGTATTTATTAAAAGGTTATTAAGCAGTGGCACAAACATTCATGTCATTACAAAACAGAAAGGGCAAGATTGTCAGAGACATTTTAAAACAAGCTTGTACACTTTTGTGCATGATGTCACTAAGATGACATATCAAAACAACACTAAATTAAAGTGCACTTTTTGTACAGAACGCCACTACAATATTCTAAAACAAATAAAGTGCACTTTTGTGCATGATGTCACACAAGATATTTCAATAAGTGTCAAATAAAAATTGGCTGTATAATAGGAAATAAAATTGTGTATGTCCTTCGCTATGTGGTAGGTTACTGCAGGCGTTATCTCCTTCTGTTTTTGACTATTTTTCTCATACGGTGTTGATGTGGAAATGGAACACGCCAGGCTCAATTCGGTCAGAGCTGGTTGCTTCGGCATTTTGTTGGGTGTGGCACCGGCCGGAGATGTTGACATGCGGAGTTTCAAGCACTCATTCTCTAGCGGGTGACTTTTCAAATGATGGTACAAATTAGTAGTGTTGCTACTTTTCGTAGCAACGCTTTGCCGCATACTTTACATATTACGGTTGTCTGTTCAACATCTTCCCGCTTGAAGCCAAACCACCGCCAGATGATGGACCCTGTTCTGTTTTTCTTGGAAATTAATTCTTCTTCCTCCATTTGTTACCAGATTCGTACCTTCTCTCTCTAGTATTACCACTTGCACGGCTCCGCTTGCACCACCTGCCACTGCTAACTTTACCTATGCCGCTACCTCTCTGCTCCGCGAGGGTGTATGACGTTGCACGCGTGTCAGTATGTGACGTATGTAACAAGGTGCGCTTGTTTTATCACTCTGTGAGGAGAGACAAGAACGAGTAAGAAAAGCCTGTACTGTAGTGCCCGCAGCTAAAAACAACTGCGTGAGAACGTATACTCGAATACTCACGATATAGTCATTTTCTACATCGCACAGAGACAAACCCGCGATATATCGAGTATATTCAATATATCGCCCAGCCCTACTGTAAATCAACTTTTCCCCAAATCTTCAGAGCCGTTCTTAATAAGGTACACACTATCAGGGTACATATAAAATATTCTCATTCATCCAGGTATTCTAAGGGCATTTGATTAATCACAACTGGACTGCTCAGAATGTCTTAGACAAAGTTTCACTTTTCATCTGAGCAAATTTCATCCATTCATGCTCAAGGACTAGATAGGACAGGTTTAGTATGTAGATCTTACTCAAACTGTATTTTATCAACAATCGTTAGGCTTCCCAAAAGGGTAAAACATTTGTCAGGGCAAACCACTACCTTAGAGGATACCGTAATTTCCGGACTATAAGCCGCTACTTTTTCCCCTCGTTTTGGTCCCTGCAGCTTTTACGACGGTGCAGCTTTTTTACGGCTTTACGGTAACCAGGGGCGCGCACTACCGAGAGCAAAACAAAGAGTAGGAGAGCGTCAGCGACAGTTTGCGCGAAGGAAGTATTCATGCAAACACCCTCAATATGGAAAACAAACGGATTATTGCATATGATGCTGCTTTTAAGTTAAAGGCAATCGATCTGACTGTCAAAGAAGGAAATAGAGCTGCTGCACGTACCGTTGACTTGGCTGACGACGCCATTTTGGACGTGTTTTTCTCCGACACCGACGAAGAGGATTTCGGTGGTTTTAGTACGCAGGAGGAAGACGATGACACAATGATTAAAGACTGACTACCGGTAATACCGTTGTATTATTTGTACTCTGCACGAATGCTGTTCACCATGTCAAAGATGTGAAAGTTTGATTGAATGATTGAAAGCTTTATTGTTAATAAATGGGACGCTTTGCGTTTCCAAACAGTCATCTTTGTCCCGACAATCCCCTCCGTGGTAGCAGGAACCCCTATATACTACGGTAATTACACATCAAAACGCCTGCGGCTTATAGTCGGGTGCGGCATATATATGGAGCAATCTGTATTTTCCCCTAAATTTAGCTGGTGCAGCTTATAGGCAGGTGCGGCTTATAGTACGGAAATTGCGGTATATAATTGCACCCTGCACCATTCTCTCAGACTAAAGATGTCCTATCTGGTCTTTAAGCATGAACTGAAAGATTAAACCAGGGGTCCCCAAACTACGGCCCACGGGCCAGATCCGGCCCGCCAGCGTCCAATATCAGGCCCGCGGAAGTCCCAAGTATAAAAAAATAAAAAAAATAAAAATGGTTTTTCTTTTTTTTCCTGTCTTTTCTTATCCACTTTGTACCGCTTGCTACTCACGGTGTCTCCTAGCCGCTCAGGCAAATCATATTGTCTAAAAATGCATTTTCTCATCGACAACGTGACATCATCACGCGCGCGGAAAGTGCGCTATATACTGTATATCTAATATATACATATATATATATATATATATATATATATATACATATATATATATATATATATATATATATATATATATATATATATATATATATATATATATATATATATATATACACACATACATATATATATATACAGCCCGGTCCCCGGCCAAATTGTTTTAACCCAATGCGGCCCCCGAGTCAAAAAGTTTGGTGACCCCAGGATTAAACAGTCCAGTTGTGATTCAATAGCCTTAGAAAGATACATAATGGTACCACTTTCAGACAAAGATGTACTATTTGCGGTCAAGGTCCCAGTGACCAGACCCTGTACCTTTAAAGATAAAAGTACAACACCATACTTCTTTTTTCTAAGGAGTGTGTAGGATGCTCATGTGTTCTCACCCTATCACCGGGTTTGAGAATCTGCTCATTCTTGGTGCCCAGCTTATTGAGAAGAGTGAACGCCAGCTTCACACTGCGACTCCACAGCTTCCCTAACAGACGGCAGGGCAGAGAGTCACAATGTTACAACATTATTTAAAAAAAAAAAATAGTAGTATATTATCTTTGGAACACACCTAATGTCCCGACTACTAAAACCAAAGTCACATGTCTCACCATACGTCAGCGTGTACAGCGGTTTGCCTGTGATGTCCAGAGCTGTGAGGGCCGGGCTTTTTCCCTGTGTGGCCCCCCACCGGGCCAACGCAGCCTGCAAGGCTGGGGGCCAGTTACTGACCACCCCCAAAGGCTCGCCTTTCACCGGGATGATCTGACGGCCTTCCGGCTTGGGTGTGTTAGGGTCCGGCTGGGGCACTGAATTATATAGCAACAGAAAAAAATTTACTACGAGAATATGTTCAAGTTGACATTCCTCGGACTGGCTGACTGATGTCGATATCAGCGGTTGTCAACATCACCAAAATAAAACATATCCAAATAAAATATTGTATATTTATAATGTCTATGTTTAATGTCAGGTTATACTCATTTCAGAAACGTTTAAAAATAATATTGGATCCTGGTGAGTCAAACTACTTCCTTAACGTAAATGACCGCCTTAACCACAACACCAGGGGGAGCTCCACTAACCACGTTAAACCCAGATTCCGATCTAACAAAGGTCTTAACTCATTCTCTTTCTATGCCACATCAATGTGGAATGCGCTCCCAACAGGTGTAAAAGAAAGGGCATCTCTATCCTCCTTCAAAACCGCACTAAAAGTACACCTCCAGGCAACTTCAACCCTAAATTAACACCCTCCCCGGATTGTTAATAATCAAATGTAAATATAGAAATGTAGATACTTTTTCTTATGCTTTCTGATCTCTCTCTCTCTCTCTCTCTCTCTATGTCCACTACTTGCTGTACATATCCTACCAAGTCAGACCTACACTGTTTCAATGTACATTTCTCTGTATATACAATTGTTGATGACTGAAGTGATGATATCAACCAAACCTAGCCCCCCCCCCCCCACCTCTTCCCACACCCCGGATTGTAAATAATGTAAATAATTCAATGTATATACTCTGATGATTATCTTGTGTGATGACAGTATTATGATGATAGTATATATCTGATAGTATATATAAGTTGAAAAAACTTATTCGGGTGTTACCATTTAGTGGTCAATTGTACGGAATATGTACTTCACAGTGCAATCTACTAATAAAAGTCTCAATCAATCAATCAAAACGATAGGAAGTTTCTTTTTATAAAATCCATAAATCTCAAGTTGTGTAAAGGGTAAATCTGCATTCTTCTCCTTTAGGCTGACATGCCCGAATTTTGAACCCCCTCCCCCACCACGCAATACTGCATAGAGACACACCCCCTCAACCGGTTATGTACTAATGGTTATCAGCAAACAATAAAGCAAAATTGGGTTTTGAACATAATTGGCTAAATATTGGAAAATCTGAGGGAAGACTGCGTTTTGTTAACGAAACAGCTGTGAAGTGACGAGACCAAAGAAGCAGTGACCGTGATGTTCCCTCGGAAACAAAAATTATTTACATTGCTGCCATACTCTAGTTTAGATACACAATTCTTTTACATTCAAAGAAATACCTTCTGGTCTACCTTTTTAACAGGTTTATAGCACTTATTCTTTTGCAGTTTCTCAACTGCACATTCAAGCTTGCTTAGCGTTTAGCATGGCTTCACGTCGCCTACCTGCGTTTTTGCTGTGTTACCGTGCTAGTTTCACATTTAAGAACTGTCTGTATTACTTCAATGATTTATTTATTCATGTACTTGAGAATCGATATTTGGACGTTTGTCAATCGATTCCAAATAGTCCACGTCCCAATCGTGAAGCATCAAAGAATCAATAATTTTTCTTACTCCGAGTTGTGACGTGAGAAATTTGAACGATCTCGTGGAAATCTTGTGAAGTTCTCGTACTTGACCATTAATGAAAAACCTCAGACCTTAATACTTATATTCGTACATCTCACTTTTTGTTGGATTTAGTTTTAAACAAACATTTTCACAAAAATGATGCCCTGATTTCCCTACATTGTCTGGGTTGTCGTGTCTCAAACATTTCATGTAACAAACTCCAACAAAGAATCCCGCGCGTCTTTGTGCTTTTTATTACGACTGCAAAACAAGCCACCTTGGGGCCAAAGAAAGTTGTGAGGCAGTATTCTCTTCTTCTAGTTAAATTCCTATTTAGCTAAACAAGCTGAAATGACCACAATCGCCCTCTAGTGTACAAGAGGCACACTTTGTATAGCCAACAGTCGAGAGATAGAATTTGTGAAAATAGAAGAAACCAAATTATTTGAGAAATCAGACTAATTTAGTGCGTGAAACGTACTGAGTGTGTCAGTATGATTTTTCTATATTTATTAGCAAGAATAATGATGTCACACGTACATTAAATACATTAGACAGGCTGTAAATTTTAAAGTGTAGAAGGTGTTGTGTTTCTGGAAACGTTATATTGGTGACATTGCTAACAAAAATAAATAGCCACGCCCTCAGCTAGCGGGCCAGAGAGTGCACTAAATGAGAAAACAAACACTGCACTGCCTCATCTGGTTTCTATGATGTATTCATTTAGTGCACTCAGTACATAGCACACTGCACAATGATTGGTAAG
Organism: Entelurus aequoreus; assembly: GCF_033978785.1. NCBI lineage: Eukaryota > Metazoa > Chordata > Actinopteri > Syngnathiformes > Syngnathidae > Entelurus > Entelurus aequoreus. Next base: position 33,976,132 of record NC_084731.1, read on the forward strand.
TTTGCATATTAAGCAGACAGGAGTGTCTACAGCGGCAGCCTCATAATAGCTTCCTGCAATATATATAAATCAGGAAATACGCACATTTTTGAGATCTTGAGAACATGTTAAAAAAATAGATGCAATTATACAGAACATTTATTTATTCATTATTTATTTATTTGTTTATTCGCACAATATAAACGGTACAAAAGGTAACATTGTTAAGACAATAAATGAGTAATGAGAAATCGGTAATAAGAAATAAGTGCAGGTGAGAAAAGAAACCCAAAAAGGGCTTATGCAAGGTTCTCACCTAAAGCAGTAAATTAACAAACAAAATTAAACATAGTATATAAAAATAAGACAACAACAAGAAGTCTACTTTGTGTGGATTGAGTCTAAGTGTGTGTGTGTGTGTGTGTGTGTGTGTGTGTGTGTGTGTGTGTGTGTGTGTGTGTGTGTGTGTGTGTGTGTGTGTGTGTGTGTGTGTGTGTGTGTGTGTGTGTGTGTGTGTGTGTGTGTGTGTGTGTGTGTGTGTGTGTGTGTGTGTGTGTGAGGAAGTATAGGGCTACATTATAAGGTAGGAACAAATGGAGAATGTTAATTCATCAGGCTGGCCCTTAATCTATGTTTAAAGTTACTGAGTGAAGATGAGGAGTTTGCAATACATAGGTGAGTATTCCAGAGTAAAGGACCTCTGTGTTTAATGGAAAACTGGCTAAGACTGATACGGCCAAAGATAGGACGGAGATTATCAGTTTGTCTGGAATCATGATCATGAACTTGCTGGTCTTAAAGTAATCTTTGAAAGGTGTAGGAAGCGTATTAGGGAGGTAAGTACATTTATAGATAAAAGAAGAGGACTGAACTGTGTTGATATCATAAATAGATAGTACATTTAGTTTCCTAAACAGAGGAGCAGATGGAGCCAAAAAGTTAGAGGAGGTAGCTATTCTTACAAATTTATTTTGCATAATGAGTCATTTGTGTAAATTTAATGGATATGTACTAGCCCAGACAATATTGCAATAGATAAGATATGGATAAATTAAACTGTAATAAAGAATTAAGAGGCATGCCTGATGAACCAAACCCCTGATTCTTCTGAGGATACCAAGAGATCTTGACACTTTGTTGGTTACTGAACCTATCTGTTCTGTCCATGACAATTTTTCATCGACTAGGATAACTAGAAATTTGTTAGATGAAACTAGACTAATTTCGATTCCTCCAATAGAAATCTTAGCACTCTGTCTACTGTATGCTTTGTTTTTGCTTGCAAACACAATAAAGTTGGATTTTTTTACATTTAGTGATAGCCTATTAACAAGGAATACATTTATAACACAGTTTAACGAACAAAGCTAGAGGGACAAGCAGTATAAAACGGATGGATGGATATTAATATTCATTTTATTATTTATGGATGGTTAATATCAGTCTTCTCTCCAAAAAAAAAAAGAGACCTATTGGCACTAACAACGTGTTGATGTGTGCGTGTCTCACCTTCGACTATCTCTTCAGAGTCGTCCGTGAAAAACTCACTGAGGGGTGGCCTCTTTGGCCTCTTCAGGGTGTTTAGCAGTTGCTGGATCTTGGTGGACACTCTGCTGTTCACTGGAACTCCTACAAGGACGAGGGATGCGGGTGGTGGTGGTGGAGGGTGTAGTGGGAGTATCAGGACAAACAATCACACACAAACTCTGTCGTGCACACCGTACCAAAAGTTATTTGAGCAACATTTCATCTCACAGTCTGCTGCTCCTCAACCCCAAAAAACATGTTGCCAAACATTTGCCTTGATTGCAGAAGAGGTTGAGAATTGAAAAGCAGCACACGCGAGTGGGATCATCACGAGGAAAACAAGGTGAGAACTGGGGTAAAGAGTGTTTTTAGATTGGGACTGCATGTCCGTAGGTTGCTATTCAGTAGTTCCAAACAAGAGGGACAATAAGGGCAAACACAGCAAAGACATATAAGGCTGCGGACAATATGCATGAAGGAGTGCCCTTACTCTGGAGATTAATTCTTCCTAAAAAAAGCGACAGGGCAGAGAAAGAGCGAAGAGCAAAAGAAAGCAGTGCAGTCTGATTAATTGGAATTGAAATGAGAGATTTAGAGGCTCCCAGAAAGATGATAGAAGCAAACAAAAAACGGCGAGGCTGCTTTTTTACCGTCTGCGGTCTCCATCATGCTGGAGCGACTCTGCCCTCGACTCATCCCACGGACGGTGGCGTTGGAGGGCAAGTCCACCCGCGGGCCTCTGGCTGGGAGAGCAACGGCGGTCACATCTGGAGGCGGGGCACTGCTCTCAGAGGGGGCTGCAGGTAGGAGGTGAAGGGCATGGGACAGCTAATTTAATGTACACAAGCATAGAGAGAGGCTATGTATGGATAATCTGAAACACATCAAATATATGTTTGGTATGCATGCATAACACTTGTTTTCTCGATTTAAGTCTATTTGATTGAACAAATCATTAAGTTATGTTAGAAATTTCTTTGAATTGGAGAAGGGGTAGGATTAAAAAGATCTTCTTCTTCCTACTCCTTTTTAGACGTGTATCATATTCACTTCGCTTATCGGTACCTGCCGGCTGCCTCTTGAGTCCCATGAGCCAAAAAGACCCAAATGACTCCTTCTTCATCTTGACTGTGTCCGCCAGAAGGTTCTGGGCTTACCGCCATGCCAGGCACCAACCACTTTGCGGCCACAGCTTCGATCGGCCGCCTCGACAATAGAGGCACAGTACACTGTAAAAAAAAAAAAGTTGAGAAAACACAAATTTTCAAGGCAACATGATGCAACAAGATTTTTGCGTTTTCTCAACTTTTGACTACTATTGTTGACTCAACTAAGATTTACAAGTTGAGATAAGAGTTATGTCACATGTCATATGTCATATGTCACATGTCATATGTCACATATGTCATATGTCACATAACTCTTATCTCAACTTGTAAATCTTAGTTAAGTCAACAATAGTAGTCAAAAGTTGAGAAAACGCAAAAATCTTGTTGCATCATGTTGCCTTGAAAATTTGCATTTTCTCAACTTTTTTTTTTTTTTTTACAGTGTACATGGCCCATTCAGATCAAATGTCCCTCGCCTCCATTGGAACATGCTCAAACTCTTTAGATCTCTCTCTATCAGATCATCCAAATGCCCTTGGGCCTGTCAGGATTGACCGGCATCCTCCCGCCATCTTTCCCCACCATCGGAGCCAACTCACCACAAAGCAGTGATTGGTGGAACCCGAGTGTCCAAGACATGGGACAGCATGGCCAAAGACACAGCCACAAAGTCGAACTTCAAACTGCGGCCCAGGGTGTTCTGGTGCCAGGTGCACATATGGACAACCTTATGTATGAACATTGTGTTCATTATGGAAAATCTGTGACAAGCACAAAAGTCCAGTAACAAAACACCACTCGAGTTCAAATACGGGCGGCCGTTCCACCCAATCAAGTGAAGGAGCACTCGTCAGTAATCCTTCTAGGGAATCAAAAAAGGGCTTGTATTACTACTGTAAACTACTGTTTGGGTGCATAAGCACAAACAGTCAGGACACGACACCCCATCCGGAAGCGCAGGATTTGTGTCTTTGTTATAAATGTTCTATATAGTACATATGCATTTTTCTTGGTACAAGCATTTTTCAATATCTTTATCATCCAAGGTTGACAGTTAGAATGTGCTCTTAAATCCAGGTCTTCTTGTTCAGTGGTCCCTTTATAAATACAGTAGTGTAGATATTGAATGTTGATGTGTGTTTTCCCTTCACTCCATTACCGTTGTTGTCTTTAATATTTGTACAGATACTTGATGTCTTTGACAAGTACTATAGCTCCTTGTCCTCCATTCAGATTGATGTAGATTCTGCAGTTGCTTTCCTGGAGATGTCAGCATTGCATTTTGTGAGGTGCTCATTCATGTACACATTTGTAGCCTTCAACTTCTTTCTCTGTTTCAGGAGTGCAATTTTGAATTTCATGTTGGCGAGCTTCACAATGATGCCTGGCGTGGTAGTGTTGTCTCTTCTATTCAGTGGAATGCACACGTCGATGGTGTCAATATCAATATCGACTTCCTTTTATTGCAGAAAGTTAATAATTTGTGGCTCAGTTGAGGCAACAGCCGGAACTGATTTGGCATAGGATTTGGGAGTAATTTGCTGCCCAGTCACGATCACATCATTCACTCATGTATTCTGGTCCATCTCATCCATGAAATTCTGCAGAGTGGTGTTGTCTTATTGCAAGACCTTCAGTTCTTGGCACATTGCTGCGTTTTCTTCTTGCAGGACCTTCAAATCGTGTCAATTCGATTCAAAATCGATTTTTTTCGATTTAACACGATTCTCGATTCAAAAACAGTATTTTCCCGATTCAAAACGATTCTATATTCATTCAATACATAGGATTTCAGCAGCATCTACCCCAGCCTGCTGACATGCAAGCAGAGTAGTAGATTTTTGTAAAAAGCTTTTATAATTGTAAAGGACAATGTTTTATCAACTGATTGCAATAATGTAAATTTGTTTTAACTATTAAATGAACCAAAAATATGACTTATTTTATCTTCGTGAAAATATTGGACACAGTGTGTTGTCAAGCTTATGAGATGCGATGCAAGTGTAAGACACTGTGACCCTATTGTTCTTTTTTTTTTATTTTATAAATGTCTAATGTCAATGTCAATGAGGGATTTTTAAGCACTGCTATGTTGAAATTGTAACTAATATTGATACTGTTGTTGATAATATTCATTTTTGTTTCATTACTTTTGGTTTGTTCTGTGTCGTGTTTGTGTCTCCTCTCAATTGCTCTGTTTATTGCAGTTCTGAGTGTTGCTGGGTCGGGTTTGGTTTTGGAATTGGATTGCATTGTTATGTTATAGCTGTGTATTGTTTTGTTGGATTGATTAATTAAAAAATAAATTAAAAAATAAGAAGAAGAAGAAGAAGAATTTTTTTTAAAAACGATTTTTTTAAAATGAGAATCGATTTTCAATAGCACAACGTGACAATCGCGATTCGAATTCGAATCGTTTTTTTCCCACACCCCTAGTAACAAAACCAGGAATAGCATCAGCATATGGTTGATACTACAGTGATTAAATTGATATTTTTTACTATTACAAAATATTTTATTGTTTTTGTTATTGTTTACAAATTTAAGAAATTAATCCCTGGACACAGGAAAACTTTAAAAACAAAAGGATTTAAATCAAAGCCAATACTAGGAAACAATTTAAATATTTATTGTACAAATTTAGTCATTCAATTATCTTTTTTTACTTTATTGTGATTTATGTCATTATCGCAGGAGGCTGCAATATATATTGCAATATAGATTTTAGGCCATATCGCCCATCACTACTACAAGTATATATATACCTTGTATCCCTACAAAATAACACAAATTTTATCATACTTCAACAATTGTTCCTGTTTTTCATTGTACTAATTCTACAACTAATCAATAATGTTATTTTGAAAGTGTGTGTGTTGAATAATAACAACAACAACACTATGAAATAGTGCATAGTAAGCAAATTTTGTGATATCATTTTGAGACATTATCCCACCGATGCGGCTGTGCGCCATCATGTCGGTGACGGCGGCGGCGTGTGGCTCCTGATGGGGTTGATAGTGCGGCTGGTACTGAGGCTTGTACAGAGGTTGGTACTGAGGCTTGTACTGAGGCTGAGGCTGGTTCTGAGACTGAGGTTTGGGCTCTCCGTGGGACATGGTGGAGGAGGCCGATGAGGACGTAGACGAACCCTGGGTGGTGCGGTTAATCCAATAGTCGAGGCTCTGCGCGTTGGGATTGTGCAAAGGGACGGGGATGACCAATGACGACTGTCTACGCACAGACGTTTCGTCTTCAGAGGCCGACGAGGAGTCTGAGGGGAAATAGTATGCATTTAGATTGTATTTATAATGATTCTGAAGGCATCTGTACCCTCGTACCCTACCTGGTGGCGTACGCATTTCGATGGGCGACGGCACATAGGTTGAGCGGCGTTTTGTAGGCATGGGCAGCGCCATCTTTTCCTCTTTATGTTTAGCCAGAGCAGCTTGGACAGCTTCAGAGTGGATATCTGAGAAGAGCAAAACAATTTTAAAAACACACAGATTAAAAACTATTGAATATTTTTCTATTTTTAAGAAGAACGTATAGATACAGATTTTACACCCCAGAATAGATGTTTGTCACACACAAAAAAGGACAGCATAATGTATATCTCACGACTATAACATTCAATAATTATACAGTTTGTTTTTGGGAGTTTTTTGCATTTACAAAATATACTAAACAAAAAATAAGAATATAATACACGCATATACACGCACGCACACTATTTATCCCCCAGATGAAACCCTGAATAGAAAATGCATGATTAGATTGTGTGATGAAAAAGTGTGATTATTTGGCTCAATAGGGCCTTTTTGTCTTCATTGGTACAAGTCGGGTTTAGATCATTTCTCAGTAACTGATTGACCAACGAAGACATTTTAAAGTACAGTTTAAAAGTTTAATATCAAAAAAATATTCCATATGGACTAACAGAACGAAGATGGTGGCCCAAAAGGAGAGAAAAAATGACAAAAAGTCTCATGTTGTCTGAGGCAGTGGTTTTCAACCTTTTTTCAAAAAGTATCACCTCAGAAAACACTTGGCTATCTAAGCACCACCATAATAACTAACATTAAAATTCAGTAGTGTAGTAGGCCTAAGTATTCATTAAAAACTAGGCAAAAGTTTTATTTAACAAGTATATAAAATATTTTTTTAATCCAATTATTATTAGACATACCACTAGATGGAGTCCCCGTACCACAGTTTGAGAATACGTAGTCTAAGGGGGTTTTAATAGCAAAATAAATACAGTTCATTTTTAAAGTGAATTAAAATTATGTCAGTATTTAGCTACAATGCCCACCCCTCTCTCTCAGCAACCAAATAGCATTTATTGCTTTGATTGGTTGATAGTTTGTTTTCCAAACACAGAAAGGCAGTGTCATGTTTCATTACCTGCAGATACTTTGAGTTTGCAAGTGGATGCCTCTCCTTACGTCCTGCACCAAAAGTGCATTCAAACGTGATTACAAAAAGCCAGAATTATGGCGAATATTGTTTGTCATACAGAAAAACTGTTTTGACTTGACCGATTTACACCATTTAAAGACCAGTTTGGAACTTAAAGTCTGCACTTGGAACCCAAGTTCATGCAGTGCATCTATTGTCTTGACCAGTATTGTAACAAATTATGGATATCTTCAACTCCTAAAATTAGTATTTTAATTAATTGGAAAATAGATGAATTGGCTTTAACATTAAACAACACAGGGTATATAAGAGAGGCATTGCACATCTCGCAACATTAAAACATTAATGACCTGCAAAATTATACAAATACAGTGCCCTCTATACAAAGCAGTGAAGAATCTTGCATAGGAAATGAGTGAGTTGCTACCTTTGAGCAATGCAAGAAAGATAAACATTGTTTTATTCCCTTTGAATCAATTAGAACTATGTATACATTGTGTGATCAAATAAATAAGGAAGAAACTGGAATTGTGTTTTCTCAGCGAACTCGAAATCATAACAAGAGCATGCAAGCTGCTAACTGTTCATTAACCCACACAGCTGCACATAATTGCAGGCGCTTTCACTCACCGACACCCACGGGCCCTTTAAAAAGCACACGAGCAGCCAGGCGATCACAGTGCGCATCGTTAACGTGCGATAACCAATGGCATCTACTGACTTCATTCAGGCATCAAAACATTTAGAAAAAAAATCACATGGGAATGTTGCTCAAATTGAGCGCCACAATTACATAACTGGTGATCTGCTGCGTGTATATATTTATGATGTATCATATTAATGATGTGCCATCCTTCACACGCACACTGGAGAAAACGGATTCCTTACACAGTGCATTTCTTTTAATGGAAGGAGAGAAATATAGAGATATTGACTATTGCGGTTATTTATTTCTCTTTTGTTCTGGAACATTTTCATTCATGAGAAGATTCTTCAAAGTAAAAATCTAAAGTAGGGCTGGGTATTGTCAAAGACTTCACGATACAATACATAACATGATACTTGAGTCACGATACCATACAGTGTTGTGAAATGTCGATATAATGCAATATAGTTCAGATATAAATATAAAATGCAGCTTAAAATAAAAGTTATGTATAAAGAACATATTTATATACACATACATACATATGTATATATATATATACATATATGTGTGTGTGTGTGTGTGTGTATATATATACACTACCGTTCAAAAGTTTGGGGTCACATTGAAATGTCCTTTTTTTTTTAAGGAAAAGCACTGTACTGTTCAATGAAGATAACTTGAAACATTTTTATTCTTCTCATAAAAAGGAAAATATAACCTTGGAGGAAAATGTAATTGAAAACATTTTTATACACGCACAACACTTAAAACTTTTACATCTTGAACTTTGTTGAAAATGAGATATTATTATGTCTCATTATGTGAATCATGACTTGTTTAACTATTAAGAGAACTGTTGTATTTCATTGGTGTAAATTTTGTTACAATTACTAGATCAGAAGGGGAAGTAAACACGTGTGTTAGTAATTGCTATGAATTGGAAAAGGGGTAGGATTAAATAAGCTTTGCTTTTTCTACTCCCTTTTGAACATGTTGTAAAGAGAAATTAAAATAAAGTGTATCTGTATACATGTTCAAAATAAATTAAACCATAACCATTGTTTTCTCTTAGTGGGGACATAAAGGGTTGATAGAAGGAAGTAAAAAGTTCAATGTGGGGTTTTTAAATGTCTTTTTTCAAAATAAGCGCAGGAATAGGAGTGCTAAGAGGTGTGTATCACTCTGCAGGGAGTTGAATTTTAAAGCCTCTTCCACCTCCACTCCACTGCTCAGCTGCTTTATTTCCCTCCAGATAAACATTCCTGCATTCTCCACAAAACCAGCTCCTACATGGCCAGGAAGTGATGTCACTTTGCAAACAGGGGGGTTCTCACTGAGGGGGCTCCTCCAGCCGCAAGGTTGTCTCTGAGGCGCGCACACACACACAAGCGCTTTCTTACAAAGTTACAGTTCTGACCTGATCGGTAGCGGTCATCCCTGGTTCCGCCATTGCGATGCGTTCTACGGGAGCGCCTTTCGCGGTAACGGGATGAGCTGGAAGGAGGGGGGCCGTGGCTGGAGGAGGAACTGGGAGCTGGCGGCCGCCCGTCGTTCCTCGGGGGCGGTTCCACTGTGAGGAGAAATCATCATAAAAATATGGTTTTAATGCTAACAGAAAGAGAAATGCTAAACGTTGTTGCTGCCAAAAATGTCCCGTGGTTGAGGTTAAGTACTTCTTGTCCCAGTCAGCAATACTTGCAATAAAGCAAAGTCTACTGTACGTGAGGAAAACACCCTACTGGCTTGATGATTTTGAGTGCTTTATATATCTCTTACAAATAAACAAAAAAATTACTTTAATGTCACTGTTTGCCCAGCAACCAATCTCTCACCGAAAGTCACTGATAGACTCCAGCTGACCTGTGACCCTAATGATGAACAATAAAAACTAGTAAAATATATATATTTTTTCAACTCATCCCCTTAAACACCCAACATGCCACAAATACACTGCAGTCCTGTGGAAACCCTAAATCAGGAATTTGTCAATCGAAATGTTGGCTTATCTGGCACTGAGTCTTAACTCTTCATCTTAGAACAGAGACAATTTAGCCCAGTAATATGGTTTGTATAGGCACTTTTTTACAGCAGGACAAGCTATGACCATTAAGGCATGACTGGTTGAGTTTGGTGCGAAAGAACATTGGTATCAGAATGTACCGATTTCCGTGATAAAGTACATGGTTGGCCAACGCCAATTACCGTAATTTCCGGACTATAAGCCGCTACTTTTTCCCCTCGTTCTGGTCCCTGCGGCTTATACAAGGGTGCGGCTTATTTACGGCCTGTTCTTCTCCGACACCGACGAAGAGGATTTCGGTGGTTTTAGTACGCAGGAGGAAGACGATGACACAATGATTAAAGACTGACTTTTCATATACCGGTAGGCTGGTTATTTTGATAACGTACAGGTGAGCACTTTGTATTACTTTGCACCGTTGTATTATTTGTACTCTGCACGAATGCTGTTCGCCATGTCAAAGATGTGAAAGTTTGATTGAATGATTGAAAGATTTATTGTTAATAAATGGGACGCTTTGCGTTCCCAAACAGTCATCTCTGTCCCGACAATCCCCTCCGTGGTAGCAGGAACCCCTATATACTACGGTAATTACACATCAAAACCCTGCGGCTTATAGTCGGGTGCGGCTTATATATGGAGCAATCTGTATGTTCCCCTAAATTTAGCTGGTGCGGCTTATAGTCAGGTGCGGCTTATAGTCCGGAAATTACGGTAGTGCTGATCACATAAGCCAATCCCCGCTGGCTGATACTTTATTTATTTTGGTCTCCCGGCTGACAGAGGCAGCTAGCAGCTAACCATGTATGCCCATACACAGTTTGGAGACACTCCCCTAAATGAATAATCCTCAATTGCGGCAAATAAACTGCCTTTCTTACAGGTATTATTATAATTGGAGGACTGGAGGTCTAGGCTAAACATGTTAGACACCGAGTAAGAACAAGCAGAAACAGACAAGAAGGCATGTTAATCGCTAAACTAGCTGCTAAGCTATCTTAAAAGAACACACAAAATAAGTGCTTAGCAAACTCTAAGACAGGGGTGTCAAACTCATTTTAGATCGGTGGCCACATGGAGAAAAATCTACTCCCAAGTGGGCCGGACTGGCAAAATCACGACACGATAACTTAAAAATAAAGACAACTTCAGATTGTTTTCTTTGTTTAAAAATAGAACAAGCACATTCTTAAAATGTACATATCATAATGTTGTTGGTTTTTTTTTTACACTTACATTTTGCGGTTAATAGTATTCTACCTTTGTTTGTCGTTATTTATACTTTCTGAATAAACTATGTGATAATAATGTTCATCAGTCAACTCAATGGTGTTAATTTTCAATCCATCAAGATAAACAAATAAAATCAAAATCAATTTACAGGATGTACTGATGCACTAACATCATGTGGTTTATTTTATTTTTTTACATATACAGCATAATCTACATAGATACAAAGAATTGCTATTGCAACATCTACTGGACACATTTACAACAGCAGTTTCTTTCATTCAAAAATTTTGGCTCATTTTTAAACTTAGCAAACTCATCCCGCGGGCCGGATAAAACCGGCCTTACGTTTGACACCCCTGCTCTAAGAGTTACATAGAACAACGTTACAGCAGATAGTAACTAGCTATGATTAGGAAATTGAGGGACATTAGCGAGGACGCTACATTTGGGTTAAGGACGCGTTCTTTCGGTTGTCGTTGCCAAATTTGCGGACACAGCTAGAATGTGTAATCAACATGCAATAGAACAACGTTACAGCAGATAGTAACTAGCTATGATCAGGAAATTGAGGGACATTAGCGAGGACGCTACATTTGGGTTAAGGAATCGTTCTTTCGGTTGTCGCTGCCAAATTTGCGAACACAGCTAGAATGTGTAATCAACATGCATCATTACAATATAATGTCAGCCAAATTTAGATCATTTACTGTATATCGTATATCGTCTATATCGCGCAATCCTGTCAATAGCACTCACAAAATGACCGTTAATACATGTGATTGATAACGGCAGATCTCACTCATGGATGATTGGTATCGGAATCGACAACATAAAACCCTGATTGCAATATCCCTAGCACAGACCTTTAACCCCATCAATGATTAAATGTAATACAGATATCTTAATTTTCATAATCATTCAACAAAGACATTCAGTTCAGTGTTTCTGCAAAAAGGTTTTGCTAGATGGCGGCCATATTTTTTAACTATCTTGCTCAAGTTTTACTCCACATGTGCTGGTCAGTCCCCTAAATGTGTATACCAAATGTTATGGCAATTTGGCTGAACACCATACATTTACAGATTGTGTGTTTGTAGAGCGCAATGAGCTGTTTGAGAAATATTAAGTCAATTCAATTCGGCGTGGCGAAGTTGGTAGAGTGGCCGTGCCAGCAATCGGAGGGTTGCTGGTTACTGGGGTTCAATCCCCACCTTCTACCATCCTAGTCACATCCGTTGTGTCCTTGGGCAAGACACTTCACCCTTGCTCCTGATGGCTGCTGGTTAGCGCCTTGCATGGCAGCTCCCGCCATCAGTGTGTGAATGTGTGTGTGAATGGGTGAATGTGGAAATACTGTCAAAGCGCTTTGAGTACCTTGAAGGTAGAAAAACGCTATACAAGTATAACCCATTTCTCATTAATAATTCATTGGGCTTACAAAACAGCGCTACTGTGAATTTGTCAGAAAAATTACAATGTTTGGAGACACTTTGACTATTTTGTGTGCAGTGGTTCAGGAGTAGAAGAGTTACATAAACAAATACAGTCATTTGGAAAAATAGCGACAGTACATTGGTTCTATTTTTCACTTCCTGTGGATTTAAAGTACCAGTAGAGTAGAAAAACAAGTTGACTTTATATGTTTCATTGTATCCATTAAACCATATACAATCGTGTTAACACTCTGCAAAGTATGTAAAAACATCACAAAATGCCATAAATTAAGTCAGCCATTTTAAATACTCCGCTCCGAATACCTTCGGCTATTTACGGAGATTAACGACTAACGATTAACAATGGGTACGCTTCTGCACTCTGACTGACCATAGTATCAGTCAAATTGGAAATACAGAAAAATTAGACAGAAATGTGCTGTTTATCATTCACAATCTCCATATAAGACATGAACACATATGTTTTTCTTTTTTTATGCATACTAAGTCGTAAATAAATAAATACATAAAAAGTCTGCTAACAATGTAGTCAATTGGGCCTCACTATTGTGCCCACAAAACCCTCTAAATAACCATCTAAAACTCGCCAACAATACTCTTTATTCATATCGTGACCTGAATATTAACCAAATAGTAGCGATGTTATTATAAGTGCTAACGCAAACAAACTATTTCTTAGCGGCACAAAGATACAAACCCCGTTTCCATATGAGTTGGGAAATTGTGTTAGATGTAAATATAAACGAAAAAGAATGATTTGCAAATCCTTTTCAACCCATATTCAGTTGAATGCACTACAAAGACAAGATATTTGATGTTCAAACTCATAAACTTTATTTTTTTTTGCAAATAATAATTAACTTAGAATTTCATGGCTGCAACACGTGCCAAAGTAGTTGGGAAAGGGCATGTTCACCACTGTGTTACATGGCCTTTCCTTTTAACAACACTCAGTAAACGTTTGGGAATTGAGGAGACACATTTTTTAAGCTTCTCAGGTGGAATTCTTTCCCATTCTTGCTTGATGTACAGCTTAAGTTGTTCAACAGTTGTGGTATTTTAGGCTTCATAATGCGCCACACATTTTCAATGGGAGACAGGTCTGGACTACAGGCAGGCCAGTCTAGTACCTGCACTCTTTTACTATGAAGCCACGTTGATGTAACACGTGGCTTGGCATTGTCTTGCTGAAATAAGCAGGGGCGTCCATGGTAACGTTGCTTGGATGGCAACATATGTTGTTCCAAAACCTGTATGTACCTTTCAGCATTAATGGCGCCTTCACAGATGTGTAAGTTACCCATGTCTTGGGCACTAATACACCCCCATACCATCACAGATGCTGGCTTTTCAACTTTGCACCTATAACAATCCGGATGGTTCTTTTCCTCTTTGGTCCGGAGGACACGACGTCCACAGTTTCCAAAAACAATTTGAAATGTGGACTCGTCAGACCACAGAACACTTTTCCACTTTGTATCAGTCCATCTTAGATGAGCTCAGACCCAGCGAAGCTGACGGCGTTCCTGGGTGTTGTTGATAAACGGTTTTCGCCTTGCATAGGAGAGTTTTAACTTGCACTTACAGATGTAGCGACCAACTATAGTTACTGACAGTGGGTTTCTGAAGTGTTCCTGAGCCCGTGTGGTGATATCCTTTACACACTGATGTCGCTTGTTGATGCAGTACAGCCTGAGGGATCGAAGGTCACGGGCTTAGCTGCTTACGTGCAGTGATTTCTCCAGATTCTCTGAACCCTTTGATGATATTATGGACCGTAGATGGTGAAATCCCTAAATTCCTTGCAATAGCTGGTTGAGAAAGGTTTTTCTTAAACTGTTCAACAATTTGCGCACGCATTTGTTGACAAAGTGGTGACCCTCGCCCCATCCTTGTTTGTGAATGACTGAGCATTTCATGGAATCTAGTTTTATACCCAATCATGGCACCCACCTGTTCCCAATTTGCCTGTTCACCTGTGGGATGTTCCAAATAAGTGTTTGATGAGCATTCCTCTACTTTATCAGTATTTAATGCCACCTTTCTCAACTTCTTTGTCACGTGTTGCTGGCATCAAATTCTAAAGTTAATGATTATTTGCAAAAAAAATAAAGTTTATCAGTTTGAACATCAAATATGTTGTCTTTGTAGCATATTCAACTGAATATGGGTTGAAAATGATTTGCAAATCATTGTATTCCGTTTATATTTACATCTAACACAATTTCCCAACTCATATGGAAACGGGGTTTGTACAAACAGCCAAGTCGCCCTTTGCTGCCATTACTGTGAGCCGGCAGCGATGTCCTGCTGCTCCCGCGTCATCGCGTCTCGGCTCGTCAAAGGTATTCTAGATTATTAATTATGCCAGTCATCTCAATAATAGGAGGATTTAGCCTTGAATCTAGAAGCTGTTCATCTGTGACATTCAATGTATACCCTGAGATGGAGACAAACACACACAACTGGAGACAGTGTCTGCAGGGAGACTTTTCCTTGTTAACCCTTCGTGTGCATTATGAAAAATTGTTAATCTTAACGGGAAGATAGGGACACGCTATCAGTCATCATCGAAGTAAGAGAAGACGTTCTACAGTGAGCTATCATTTTATTATGTTTGTAGTTTGTATTTCTTGTTTAGCGCTTAGCAAGACTGCTACATGATGCTATAGAGTTTCACTAAAGTTTCACTTTAGCAGAGCTTCTAAAACATGTAGCTCATCCCATCCTCTTTATATCCAAGATCAACAGTATAAGGTTCAAGATCATAATTTTCCCCAAAGTAATCATTATTGGCTCTCACAAAGTCTGCATAATTTGCATTGTTGTGGGTGGGGAAGGGATCTGCGGTCCCTACCGCTATGTCACGCGATGACTTGACTGGCTTCCTCATTATCTCTCAAAATGGCTCGGGAATCTCCATGAGATTGATACTATTTTGATCATATCTATTTATTCGCTAACTGTCAAAGTATTTAGGTGTCATACATCAGATATATATGATAATAGCTTCAATATGGAGGCAACTTGTTTTTGTACTCTACTGATACTTTAATACCCGGGAGTCTCAATTATTTTGTCCACAGAGTGAATAGTGTTCAAGTGCGTGACTCTGCAATGTCAACATGAGATCATAAATCTATGGTCAGTGGGTACGAGTAGTGGCAAATGTGTGATGTCACTAGGGGGCAGCAGTGATCAATGCCAAGTCAATGCATGGTTGCACTGACATTTAAGGCTGGAACCTTGTTTTGATGCTTTAAAGATGAAGATAAAGCAGATTAATAGAGCATGACAGTCACCTGGGGTGTGGATGATGTATGGCACCAGGAGTTTGGTCCTTTTCTTCTCGTAGCCCTTCTGTGTGATGTCACCTGCACAAGAAAATAGATTTTTTTTACTGAGAGTCAGACCACAACCTAAACCCGCTTGACTACATCCATTTTCCACCAGCAAATCCTGTGTTTCATAAATGTGTGCATATGGCTTTTCGCCACCTATTTCAGCGTCAGAGACAAAAACAGATGGTTGCCACAGACATATATGCAACACGGCGGGGGGGTAAACAAAACAGCACCTAAATTTGGAATTGTACGGAAGCGTGGGCAAAAAAGGATGATTCAGAGATACCCGGAGGAGCATCGCAGCAGAGGAGGACGAGGAGGGATGAAATCATGAAGACATGAGAGCAAGGCAGGACAACAAAGCAAGAGATAAGAGAGATTTGGTGGCCTACCTAGCAAGGGTGGTCTGAACCTGGAACTTGGACACTTTCAAAAATAATTTTAGTATTTTCCTTATGTCATCTATTCATTTTCTGTACTAGGGTTGCACAATATAGACAATACATGATATAAATGATATGAATTAGGCTGATTATAGAGCTTTTATAGTGCTAATAATGCATGTTGATGCGTTCTTGCTAGCGGCGAAAGTCCCTCCACGGTGCAAAGCCGCTTTTAAGTCAGCAATCCTTGCCTCCACCGTTTTTAGAAGTATCATTGGAGGACGAGGAATAGCTAAACTTGCTACACTACACATTGCCACACCGTAGAAGGGTATGCTAACGGCTAAGTTAGAGCTCTTGGATGTAAACAGAGATAGGCTGATCAATACAAATATCAACACTAACAATACCAAGCATAGTATGGTTAATAGTACATTAGTTAGATATTTTTAATCATTAAAAATATTTTGTCATTTTTGTTCACAAACTTAAAATAAGTCCCTGGACAATAATAGAAAATTATCTAAATATTTAATTTTTATTGTTACACCGCCATCTTGTGTTTTGGCTGATTATAGTTGTGATTAAAAATGGAATTATTAAACGATCTTGAAATGTTGAAGTATTAGTATCAGCATTGGTATATGATCAATACTGCCACTGTACCTACTTGGTATTGGATAAATACCCAAATTTGAAGTACCACACAAAACGAATGTAAAGTATCCTAACAACAGAATAATTAGTAGTTAGTACATTTGCAGTTCAGATCAGGTTAGTTTTGTTTAACCTATATACAGCTTTAAAATGATGTATCACATTTTTATATTTTCTTTACAACATGTCCAAAGAGGCTCTGGTTCGAGACCCATTGCTCGTTCTGAGGAAAGTAACAGCACGCCTCGGTGAAGGAAAGCGAGCTAGCCGCCTTTTGCCAAAATCATAACACCGGCTCCAGCTAGACGCCATCTGGCTTTGCCACAGCATCGTCTCCAGTTAGCCGGCACCAACTATCCGCCATCAAACACACATCATCAGCACCAGCTCGCTGCCATCCAGCTCAAATGCCATCATCCGGTCCTGCTACACCACTCCACTCGCAGGCTGCCATACAGACACCAACCGGCCACCAACTGCGTCATCAGCTCTCTGACATACGCTTGTTCATGAAATATTATTGGACAATTTGTATAAATATGGAATAAGAGGAGTGGCACATGAGTGGGTCAAAAGTTACCTGAAGGACAGAAAATAGTTTATGGAAGTTAATAATAGGAAGTCTGCCTTACATAATATTAGTTGTGGAATACCACAAGGATCAGTCCTTGGACCAATACTGTTTCTTATGTATGCCAATGATATTAGGCTTCCAAACTGTTTGAGTGTATTTTACACAACCTTATTTTAATTCAGGATAAAATATTAAGGATGTGTTAGATGTGGTTGAAAACAAATTTATCAAAATGAAAAGATGGTTTGATGTAAATAAATGATCCTTGAATACTGGTCAAACTAAATTTATGATTTTTTGGAGTAGCAGGAAAAGTGTGGATGCCTCGAGATTCAATGAACACGAGAGATTACGTTTTTGGTGTTAAAATTGATGAACATACGTCATGGAAATCACATATCAATGATACAAAGGTTAAAGTATCTAAAACTATTTCTACTTTACACAAAGTGTATGATTTTTTTAAATCAAAAAGCATTGTATATTTTGTATAATTCAATGATTGTTCCGTATCTAACATATTGTGTAGAAGTGTGGGGTAGTGCCTGTAAAACATTTTTAAAACCAATCTTCCTTCTGCAGAAAAGAGCAGTAAGAAAGAGAACCCACAAACCCAATATTCATTTCAAACAGTTACTTAAATTTCATGAATTGGTACAGTACAAAAATCATGTACAAAGCACATACAAATCTGCCTAACAGCATTCAAAACAAATTTCTTAAAATAGAAAGTAGTTATAATCTAAAAGGAACTGAGCTCTTTACTAAATCGAGATTTAGAACAAGGATAAAGGAGAGAAGCATTTCAATCAAAGGTGTTAGTTTATGGAAAAATCTTGACACTGGAATAAAATAATCTAAATCTTCTACTGTATTAAAAAAATTAAAAATTAAAAATGATGAAAATATAGGAGTTTATAGAAAAATCTTGACACTGGAATAAAATAATCTAAATCTTCTACTGTATTAAAAAAAAAAAAAAAAATCATAATGATAAAAATATAGGATTCGGAGTAAATTATTGTTTCCATGTTTAGTTATATGTTATGAAATATGTATAATATGAGTATAAATAGCGAGTCTTCTGAGTTGAACAACAAATGTAACTGTATGAATAGGGGGCAGATATAATACATTTGACTTCTTTCTGCTCTTTTTCGTTCATTATTTGACATTAAATGAATGAAATAAAATAAACAAACATCTGACCGCCAGACATACAGCTGCCCTCCGGTCCAGCCTGGGCTACAACTGCGCCACCATCTCGCTGGCAGAACAAAAGTGTAGATAGAACCATGGTACAACAAAAAATAAAGAGTTGTTAATAGGAGATCAATAATAGTTTTGAGAAAATAACACTACCAGGAATGACGCAATATGTTACCGCATTAGTCAGCAGCCAAATTAGAAGTCTTGGTAACCCGTTTTGGAAGGGTTCTATTATCATTTATATACCAAATAATATACTGTGATATATAGCGTTGTTGCAGGAGGCTGCAATATATATTACGCTTATAAATTGGAGGCCATATCACCCATCCCTATTCTATACTGCTTGTCCTCATTAGGGTCACAGGTGAGCTGGAGCCTATCCTAGTGCACTTTGAGTGAAGTGAAGTGAAGTGAAGTGAAGTGAATTATATTTATATAGCGCTTTTCTCTAGTGACTCAAAGCGCTTTACATTGTGAAACCCAATATCTAAGTTACATTTTTAAACCCTCAAATTGCTGGCACGGCCACTCTACCAACCGAGCTATACCGTGAGAAGCAAGATGAACCCTGATCACAGGACACATAAAAATAAACCATTCAGAATCCTTATCAGTAGAGGTGTGGGAAAAAATAGATTCAAATTCGAATCGCGATTCTCACATTGTGCGATTCAGAATCGATTCTCGTTTTTTAAATATCAATTTATTTATTTTTCTTCTCTTTTTTTCTTTCTTTTTTTTTTTTTAATAAATCAATCCAACAAAACAATACACAGCAATACCATAACAATGCAATCCAATTCCAAAACCAAACCCGACCCAGCAACACTCAGAACTGCAATAAACAGAGCAATTGAGAGGAGACACAAACACGACACAGAACAAACCAAAAGTAGTGAAACAAAAATGAATATTATCAACAACAGTATCAATATTAGTTACAATTTCAACATAGCAGTAATTAAAAATCCCTCATTGACATTATCATTAGACATTTATAAAAAAAATTTAAAAAAGAACAATAGTGTCACAGTGGCTTACACTTGCATCACATCTCATAAGCTTGACAACACACTGTGTCCAATATTTTCACAAAGATAAAATAAGTCATATTTTTGGTTCATTTAATAGTTAAAACATATTTACATTATTGCAATCAGTTGATAAAACATTGTCCTTTACAATTATAAAAGCTTTTTACAAACATCTACTACTCTGCTTGCATGTCAGCAGATTGGGGTAGATCCTGCTGTAATCCTATGCATTGAATGAATAGAGAATCGTTTTGAATCGGGAAAATATCGTTTTTGAATCGAGAATCACGTTGAATCGAATAAAATCAATTTTGAATCGATCGTGACCCCAAGAATCGATATTGAATCGAATCGTGGGACACCCAAAGATTCGCAGCCCTACTTATCAGATTTATTGGCCAAGTATGTTCAAACTCTCATTCACATCTATGAGCAATTTAAAGTCTCCGATTAACTCAGTACTTGCCATTTATTTTATGTCATGCCCCCACAGGAGACAGTATAATTTTTCATTTCCTTCTGTCGGCAGCGGCCATTGTTGTTCATATGAATACAATTAATGGTTTTGATCAGCATTTGACACAAAACCGTCAAAGCATCAAAATGTGACATACTGTAAATATTGGGTGGACCACTTTGATACATTTAATCCTTTGAAGATGCTACAACCAATCAATGTAGGTCAGCATATGCTAAGTTATTTGTACAACACACTGACGTCTTCGCTGTTGTGTTATAGGTGGTGACAAAGCCAATTACCATTATACTGGATATCTTATTAAAACCTTATTAATTTTTAAATTCAGAATATGCAAAGTGGCCAATAAAAAAAATTAGCTGCAGGGCGACAATGCCTCTAACTGCTCAACTCAGACTTTGCTATAACCACCATAATTACATCATATTTGAATTTCTTGTCATGCTTGCCTAAAACTTGTTTTAGAACAAACAACACATACAAGCCCTACAGTGACAAGCAAGACAAACTCGTTTTTTCCACGCCGTTTAACACCTCTAAAGATAACATGGAGGTTCTGGTACACTGCCATGATCCATATAAACTGTAGAGCAGGCAATGCCAACCTGCGGGCTGCCGGCCAAAATACACCCACCATAGTTTTCCAGGTGACCCTCAGAATTGCTTGGATTTTACTCATGTGCCGTCCATCAATTTGCGTTGTGGTCAAGCTAGCTCTGTTCTAAGAAAAAATGCTCTATGCTCGTGTCGTTTTCGGCTGTACAAATCGTTCAAATCGGGAAAAGGATAAAAGTTTCTTCAGAGTTCCTCGGGTGGTAATCAAAAAGGGCGGAAGAGTGCAAGATTTTACGAAACAACGACGAGAAGAGCATGCAGCCCATACTCCAGTCCAAGGGAGCAGAGTCGAATAATACATGAGTTTGCAGTGATCACTTGGTTAAAGGTTTGTTTGATATACTTTTAACGTTTATTATTTCTCTCTTAAGTATTATCTTGGTATTATTTGTATTTCTTAAAAACATGTCCACGACAAGTGTTTTGAAAAGCACCAACCTAGTGAGTCTAAATAAAATAAATTAATGTCAGCAAAACCTAAAAGAGTTAAGCTTTTACCAAAGACAGCAATCATAGATGAAGCTTTCAGCACATACACAATGTTGACATCTATAGTTATATTTTGATAAAGACGGGGAAAAACACGAGTACTACAAAACAGTGCATACAACAACAAACATGGCTTATTTAAACACAAAGTTAAATCATGAAATGCAACCTTACCCGAGCAAAAACAATGCATATTTATCCGGGAGAGTTTTGATACCAATTGCCTTGACCCAGCCACACACAAAGAAGTTGTAGACCTCCATGCTTTTCCAAGTTTCCATCTTTTTTTTTCGTGTAAAATGGCATCTGGAGCACAAGATAGTTTGACAAATCTGGGAAGGCCAGATATCCTAGATATCACTCAACAAATCTTTATTTGATAAAGCGTAGGGATCTATTCCATTGCATAGTTAGATTTTTTGCTCGTATCTACTTTTTGCAGGAAGATTTAAGCCTCTTTTTTACTTAGATAGTTCACACGCTGCTTGCGGTCAACAGCCATCTTGGTTTGGTTGACCACCACTGCAGGTAACGCGGAATCTATTTATGTCGACCCGCCACAAATAATTGAATGTATAGAAAACACAGTCAATTATCACATCCCCAATTGAATTTCAGGTTCTCATGGTCTTCAAAATGTGCATACACTGCAATTTCCAAACATAAACACAACATAGGGATATTCACCCCAACACGCCGGGGGCCTGCAGATCTTTTCTTTCTGTAGCAAAAAAAAGGCAGAAAAGTAAACACTTCCATAAGTAATGCATGAACAGAACGCTTGGCCTTGCTCAGTCACATGATTTATTTTTAGCTCATGTGAACAGGCAGTTTGACTGCGGAGTAGAAGGGGAAAGAGATGGTGTCTGCTATAGGGGGGAGGGGCTGGACAATCTCTAAGTAATCACTCTTCCATCTGGATGATTTGAAATTCAGCTGTTTTTTTACACAGTATATGTCGTTCCCATCTTTGCATCATATAGCTGAGTTGGGCTGCGATACCAGCCTTGGATAAATTACGTAAACACTTTACTCGAGTAAAAATAAAGATATCTTTCAAGAAAATTGATGTTTCTGCACTAATGTGGCTTTCAGCCCACATAAAATACAGAATATCACTAAAATGAGGTGCATAAAAGTGCTTTCACTTGGCTTTCTTAAATTAACTCTACGTACCAGAATGTTTGGAACACAGAACAATTATAATCTCAATCTGTAAAAACTAATCGCTCAATCAACAAAATAACTGGTAATATCCTGCATCAACCAAAGGTACGAATATTATACAAACTAGTTGAGACTGAACCAACAGCACCTCTGGTGGTTGCAACCGAGTATCATCAATCAATCAAAGTTTTAGCCCCAAATCACGAGTGTCTCAAGCCACACAGATCCCACATCAGGGCAAGAAAAAACTCAATAGTATTGCACTATTTTGCCTCAATTGCTTCAAGACATGAATAATAACAAACAATTCCACGCAATCAACCGCATTTGTAGTCATTCATTTATCCATAATTTACCATGCTGACCAGAATATGAGACAAATCCAAAGAAAGAAAGTCATAGATCTGAGGATTGCCAATGTTTGCCAAAACAGCAGCCAACAGGTTCTTACTAAGGTTGGTTTAGGCTTCTGCATATTCAATTTACAGTTTACAACGGCGTCGAAAGTGACGCCATTGTAAACTGTCCGAAGTTTCGCGTCAGGGTTGGGTGAATGCCGTGCAACGGTCAAAGACGCCAAGCAACTGTGACACTTGTCAGTTTCCTTCCGCACTAATGCACAATGGCAATTAAATGGCAATTTAAAAAGAAACAGGGTATGTTTATTGGAACTATAATCAGTGTGTGACAACAATGACTTTTATGGAAAATGTTGATCCGAAATTGGAGAAGGCGTTTGCGAAGGTGGCCTGAATGAGTCGTATACACACAGGGAGTACTGTACTAAAAGCCAATCACGACCAACGAAGGTCAATGATGGCGCTACACAATTTTAGTAGTGTGAGCCGGAGGAGCATGAGGCGGAGTATCACAAGATGGCGTAGCGTGACCTGGAGTAGCACGAGATGGCGTACTGTGAGCCGGAGTAGCGCGAGATGGTGTAGCGTGAGCCAGAATAGCGCGAGATGGCGTAGCGTGAGCTGGTGTAGCGTTAGCCGGTGTAGTATTACCCGGAGTATCATGAGATGGCGTAGCGTGAGATGGCGTAGCGTGAGATGGCGTAGCGTGAGATGGCGTAGCGTGAGATGGCGTAACGTGAGATGGCGTACTGTGAGCCGGAGTAGCGTGAGATGGCGTAGCGTGAGATGGCGTAGCGTGAGATGGCGTAGCGTGAGATGGCGTAACGTGAGATGGCGTACTGTGAGCCGGAGTAGCGCGAGATGGCGTAGCATGAGCCGGAATAGCGCGAGATGGCATAGCGTGAGATGGTGTAGCGCGAGATGGCATAACGTGCAATGGCGTAGCGCAACATGTTGGCATATTATACGCTGGCGAAGCATGTGCTGGCTTACATGAGCCGGCTTAGCGTATGTTGGCAAAGCGTATGTTGGCATAGTGTAAGCTGATGTAGCGTGAGCCGGTGCAGCTTGAGGTGGTGTAGCTCGAGATGGCGTAGTGTGTGCTGGCGTAGCATGAGCCTGCTTAGCGTGTGCTGGCGTAGCATGAGCCTGCTTAGCGTGTGCTGGCGTAGCGTGGCATGAGCTGGTGCCTCAACCCACAAGCATAAACCAGTGAGCGCTTTTCTTCCTGTCACTCGCGCACTGTAGCTACCTGGAGAGAAGCAGCAGTGACACACAAACCTGCTGAAAAAGTGTCTCAAAAATGTTTAACACGTTAGCAAACAACAGAAGAGTTATGGCACTAATTTCAAGAAATAAGTGAGTCTTCGAACAATTGCTTAAATGCTTACCGTATTTTTCGGACTATAAGTCGCAGTTTTTTTCATAGTTTGGCCGGGGGTGCGACTTATACTCAGGAGCGACTTATGTGTGAAATTATTAACACATTACCGTAAAATATCAAATATTATTTAGCTCATTCACGTAAGAGACTAGACGTATAAGATTTCATCGGATTTAGCGATTAGGAGTGACAGATTGTTTGGTAAGCGTATAGCATGTTCTATATGTTATAGTTATTTGAATTACTCTTCCTATAATATGTTTCGTTAACATACCAGGCACATTCTCAGTTGGTTATTTATGCGTCATATAACGTACACTTATTCAGCCTGTTGTTCACTATTCTTTAATTATTTTAAATTGCCTTTCAAATGTCTATTTTTGGTGTTGGGTTTTATCAAATAAATTTCTCCAAAAAATGCGACTTATACTTCAGTGCGACTTATGTATGTTTTTTTCCTTCTTTATTATGCATTTTCGGCCGGTTCGACTTATACTCCGGAGCGATTTATACTCCGAAAAATACGGTAATTGAATTTTACAATCAGCATTGTCTTGTATTTGGATCAATTCTGTAATTATTATCCTCATTCTTAATGAAAAAATGTGTTCCATCAGCAAACTTTTAACTCTAAGAGACTATATAAGAAATTTGAAATAAAAATATATATAAAAACAGCATGTCAGATTGCTCCACCAGACAGGCCAACACTGGGACAACAAAAAGAAAAAAACAAGTGAAGGTAATAAAAGGATCTATGCTTAAGAAGCATAGCATTGCTGAACTTTGGTAATGAGGCCCAATCTTGTTAACCCACTTTCACACAATGACCCACTCACTAACACTTCCAGAAGTGATTAATCTGAAACTGAAAAAAGTTAAGGAGTTGCATTTTTAACAACCAAAAAAGCAGAAGGATGAAAGCAGCAAAAAACAAAAAAAAAGTTCTTATCATTTTTTCTTGCTAATCTGAGATGATTTCAATTGCAGCGACTCGCTTTTCCCTTCACCTTGCTGAAACTCCGTTTGAATTGTAATTCAGCACCGACCACTATCGCCTTTCCTTGCATTTTTCTCATCACACACTCGCTTGCTTTCTCTGGAAAATATTTAAATTACTTCGGGCACCTGCATAATGAAAATCATCTAACACATGCTTGAATTCTCCAGCTGGTATTTCACAGAAGACAAAAGCCTTCGTTTGTCGGGAGGGTTTAGTTTATTTCAATAAGCTTCATAATAAACACAAATTACATTGAAGAGCATCACTCGCAAAATACAAACCCCGTTTCCATATGAGTTGGGAAATTGTGTAACATGTAAATATAAACGGAATACAATGATTTGCAAATCCTTTTCAACCCATATTCAGTTGAATGCACTACAAAGACAAGATATTTGATGTTCAAACTCATAAACTTTTTTTTTTTTTTGCAAATAATAATTAACTTGGAATTTCATGGCTGCAACACGTGCCAAAGTAGTTGGGAAAGGGCATGTTCACCACTGTGTTACATGGCCTTTCCTTTTAACAACACTCAGTAAACGTTTGGGAACTGAGGAGACACATTTTTTAAGCTTCTCAGGTGGAATTCTTTCCCATTCTTGCTTGATGTACAGCTTAAGTTGTTCAACAGTCCGGGGGTCTCCGTTGTGGTATTTTAGGCTTCATAATGTGCCACACATTTTCAATGGGAGAAGGTCTGTACTACAGGCAGGCCAGTCTAGTACCCGCACTCTTTTACTATGAAGCCACGTTGATGTAACACGTGGCTTGTCATTGTCTTGCTGAAATAAGCAGTGGCGTCCATGGTAACGTTGCTTGGATGGCAACATATGTTGCTCCAAAACCTGTATGTACCTTTCAGCATTAATGGCGCCTTCACAGATGTGTAAGTTACCCATGTCTTGGGCACTAATACACCCCCATACCATCACAGATGCTGGCTTTTCAACTTTGCGCCTATAACAATCCGGATGGTTCTTTTCCTCTTTGGTCCAGAGGACACGACGCCCACAGTTTCCAAAAACAATTTGGAAATGTGGACTCGTCAGACCACAGAACACTTTTCCACTTTGTATCAGTCCATCCTAGATGAGCTCAGGCCCAGCGAAGCCAACGGCGTTTCTGGGTGTTGTTGATAAACGGTTTTCGCCTTGCATAGGAGAGTTTTAACTTGCACTTACAGATGTAGCGACCAACTGTAGTTACTGACAGTGGGTGTCTGAAGTGTTCCTGAGCCCATGTGGTGATATCCTTTACACACTGATGTCGCTTGTTGATGCAGTACAGCCTGAGGGATCGAAGGTCACGGGCTTAGCTGCTTACGTGCAGTGATTTCTCCAGATTCTCTGAACCCTTTGATGATATTACGGAGCGTAGATGGTGAAATCCCTAAATTCCTTGCAATAGCTGGTTGAGAAAGGTTTTTCTTAAACTGTTCAACAATTTGCTCACGCATTTGTTGACAAAGTGGTGACCCTCGCCCCATCCTTGTTTGTGAATGACTGAGCATTTCATGGAATCTACTTTTATACCCAATCATGGCACCCACCTGTTCCCAATTTGCCTGTTCACCTGAGGGATGTTCCAAATAAGTGTTTGATGAGCATTCCTCTACTTTATCAGTATTTATTGCCACCTTTCCCAACTTCTTTGTCACGTGTTGCTGGCATCAAATTCTAAAGTTGATGATTATTTGCAAAAAAAAAATGTTTATCAGTTTGAACATCAAATATGTTGTCTTTGTAGCATATTCAACTGAATATGGGTTGAAAATGATTTGCAAATCATTGTATTTCGTTTGAATTTACATCTAACACAATTTCCCAACTCATATGGAAACAGGGTTTGTACAAAATGTTCAATAAAATGTGAAAAGCAGCAAAGCTTATCTAATTCTGACCTTTCTTCATGTCTCAGCAATTACGGATAATCTGTTCACTTCGTATGTTTGAATACAAACATTTTAAAATTGGGAAAGAGAAGAATAGAAAAGGTACTACAAGACATAAGTTGGTGTATGCCAGGAGTGTCCAAACCTTCTCCACCAAGGGTTTCATACTGAAAAATCAAAAGGATGCTTTTACGTTTGCTGCATGGTGTTGTTGGTTTTGAATTCAATTTTCCCTGCGGTCGTATTTCTCCCCTCTTGTTGAAAAAAATGTTTTGTTTGTGCATGATTTTAGCGTTTTAAAGAGTAGCCAGATCAGTATATTTCAATATCTATATTAGGGCTGGGCGATATGGATGAAAAAGTATATCTCGATATATTTTTACTTAAACTCCATATTCGATATATATCTCGATATATTTTCCAATGAAAGTATACTTATAAAGACATTCATTTTTGAGCGAGATGCACTGAAAGTGAAGTGAATGACAACTGTACTGTAGTCAGTCAGTGGTGCTTTTATTAACCCAGTTAGTCAAGATGGGTATTAACAGCACAGAAAATAAACTGTGTAAGTAGCACAGAATGACATAACATAAATAAAATAGAAACATATTATTTCTACGTAAAATAAATAACATAGCTGTGCAAATAATACAAAATGTATCAAACTCAGATAAAAAATAAATTTGCAGGCAGGTACTTTTTATTTTCCAGTCAACGATGTAATGGACTGTCACACACGTATGGTTCTGGTCAGCGCCAAGTAAGTGACTTTAGTTAATTGTGCGGCTATGATCTTCCTCACTTCGGCATACATTTTTGGCAGCATTTCTCGTGCGAAATATGCCCGGCTTGGTAACTGGAGAACAGTTTTGATTTGGGCTTACATGGTAAACAACTCAAATGAATGTTTTAT
The DNA here is from genome assembly GCF_033978785.1 of Entelurus aequoreus. Classification (NCBI taxonomy): domain Eukaryota; kingdom Metazoa; phylum Chordata; class Actinopteri; order Syngnathiformes; family Syngnathidae; genus Entelurus; species Entelurus aequoreus. Next base: position 34,004,034 of record NC_084731.1, read on the forward strand.
CCAGACGCATACATTTGTCCAAATGTGTTCAAGTAGACGCATTGGGGGTTTTCTGGACATCGTCTACATCATTAAAAGAAAAATCTAAGGAACAGAATCCCACTGCCATCTTCCACTAGTTTTTTTTAAATATATAAATCACTCGCTTGAAAATTCCCTCTTCTCTTCTCCGACTCTCTCGTCGTCATTTGGGATGTCTGTTGTGATTTCCCTTCCTGGTTCGATGACCTGCCCTATCTTGCCTCTGATTGGCCTGTCACTAATGTTTTGCTGTAATCTCAACCAATCGTGACTCATCATAGTAAACAACCAACCAATCAAGCACGTCTTGGAAGGAGGAAGGGGAGGGGTTTAGTAGGGAGTGGGAAGCGGGGGAGAACAAGGAACACAACAAATAAGCGGTGTTTGGTTATTTTAATGTGAAATAAATTACATCGATATTACGATATTTTCTTAATTCATATCTTGTTTAAAAATATATCGATACATCTTACAAACTCGATATATTGCCCAGCCCTAATCTATATATATATTTATATTTATTCATATGTTTGCGTGTTATTGTTTACCATCGTTACGTTTTAACCGAATTGCCCTTCCTTGCATATATTTGGTCAATAAAGTGTGCTTTTGTAATATCTCCTCACAATAATTCAGATTTGGTAACTCCATAAGACAAGAGAGACACCCCAGATTGAATGTTTAACAACTAAAGATGACATAATGTCGGCACCATGTGTTAACATTATTTACATGGGAAGATAGTTCCTCATTCGCCAACTCCCCCTTAAAAAGGTACGTTTTAAAACTCAAAGTACTGTAGCAAGCATCCTACACAATGCCGCCAACAACCTCCTTGCACCAACAGCGTGCACTCAGAAGATTGCCCACTCACTGCGACCACACACAAACACAACTACACAATATTGATTATCAAAATCTAAATACTTGATGACATGGCTTCATATTTGTTAGACTAGTGTGCCGTGGAAGATTTTCTAATTTCACCTATTTGGGTTAAAAATATTTTTTGCAAACCAGTAGTTATAGTCTGCAAATTATGTGTTGTTGTTGAGTGTCGGTGCTGTCTAGAGCGCGGCAGAGTAACCGTGTAATACTCTTCCATATCAGTAGGTGGCAGCCGGTAGCTAATTGCTCTGTAGATGTCGAAAACAGCGGGAGGCAGTGTGCAGGTCAAAAGGTATCTAATGCTTAAACCAAAAATAAACAAAAGGTGAGTGCCCCTAAGAAAAGGCATTGAAGTTTAGGGAAGGCTATGCAGAACGAAACTAAAACAGAACTGGCTACAAAGTAAACAAAAACAGAATGCTGGACGACAGCAAAGACTTACTGTGGAGCAAAGACGGCGCCCACAATGTACATCCAACATGACAATCAAAGATGTCCCCACAAAGAAGGATAAAAACAACTGAAATATTCTTGTTTGCTAAAACAAAGTAGATGCGGGAAATATCGCTCAAAGGAAGACATGAAACTGCTACAGGAAAACACCAGAAAAAGAGAAAAAGCCACCAAAATAGGAGCGCAAGACACAAACTAAAACACTACACACAAGAAAACAGCAAAAAACTCAAAATAAGTCACGGTGCAATGTGACAGGTTGTGACAGTACACCTACTTTGAGACAAGAGCTGTATTGATGCATGCTTAGTTATGGTTTAAATTCATATCCAACAATTGCGACAACGACTTTTTACTGTCAACTGAGTTTCGTTTTTAATGATTTCTGCTGGTGGTGTGCCTCTGGATTTTTTCAACGCAAAAAATGTGCCTTGGCTCAAAAAAGGTTGAAAAACACTGTGTTAGACACTACTGGGCGGTCCTGGTTTGTGTTGTCTATCAAACACACACAGAGGGGGTGCAACCTGTCATAGCAAACATTCGCTTGTTGTTACTGTTATTCATTTTACTGAGAAAGAACAGAAAGGTGTTGAAGTGCAATCATAATATGTAAAATAACTTTCTGCTTACACTGTATATTATATTTTGTCCAACACATTATCCAGGGGAAATAGGCCTTGTTCCACCAGAGGGCACTAGCTTTTCTTTATCAGTAGTGCATTGCAAAATTGCATTGTCTCATAATCTTCATTTAATGTCTAAATGAGTTTGTTTGGTCTTATACATTACAGCGGAACCTTGTCTTTTTTTCTGTCTCTCGCCACATCGCGCCTCTTTTTTCGTCCTTTTTGGTTTACATCGCAGCAAATATGCTTGTGTGTGGGGACCACGTCACGGCGTACGAACACTTCATTAATTTTGCATGCCGCTTGAAGTCATCGGGGACTGCCGTTTTAATGACACCACTTCCATTTTGAAAAGGCTGGGCCCCCTACGTCACATCCTTTTTGCATCCTGCACACACACGCACAGCCATTTAAGAGAGCTTCGAGGGCTAGCTGCACTTCTAACTTGTTTACAGGTATTTCCACAATTGTCGTAACTCGCGCCAATCAGAGCTGTGTCAGCCTGTCTTAGAGATCACTTTGTGTGATCAGAAATGCTTCAAAAGTGTCCAAACTCTCACAGTCTCTGTATAGCTTTGGGTTGCTAGGCAACTGCTCTGACTTAGCGTTTTGGCCAGTTAGCTTTATTTTGCGACTTCTTCACTTCAAGAAACAGGTCCACAATTGCAACAATTATAAAAAAGAAGGACATTTACATGGTTGCTGATCTTGCCAAAGGGGTTAAATGTCTTCCAAAAGGACGGAGAGACACTGTAAGATGTCATTCGCAAAAAGAGTCACAATTTATGTGGCAACTTGATGTCCAGAGGCAGAACCAGCACAGAAGAACGATTTGAGGCGAGCCGTGAGTAATCAAAAAGTTTAAAAAGAAGACGGTACTCACAGCTTGATGGCGAGGCTGTTCTTTAATTGTGATGAGACCTAAAAAGATGCCACAGCAGACCTTTATTACAGCGAAGGGGAAGGCACTACCGGGACACAAGCCGATGAAGGATCGCCTCACACTGCTTGTTTGTGCTAACGCTAGCAATGACTGTAAGGGGAAGCCACTGCCCTGAAAGCCCCAGTGTTCAACAAGTGCCACTAATATTCGCACAGGGTAAAATTATTTTCCTTTTTTTGTCTTTTATTGTAGACACATTATTGTTAATTTGTTTGTTTTGACATTTAAGCTTGCTGCAATGTTGTTAGAGATTGTTGAGCCATTACCCCCTTGTTACGTTAGATATTTATACAGTATATGTATATATATTATAGTGTAGTCAAGATGTGCCAATTGTTACTAAAATAGAGAATTTTGTCTAGGCTAAAACCAAATATTGATGTTACAGTTACACTGTTCAGTGTTTCCCATAAACTGCCAAGATACCTGTGGCGGTGGGGGCGTGGCCACGGGCGTGGCTATGGGCGTGGTCACCATGACATCATCAAGTAATTTGCATAATTTACTACAATGATATGATTTTCTCTAAAAAGGCTCAAAAAATTTATACTTACTAATTAATAATAACAGTTTTGTTTTAAACGTCCATCCATCCATCCATTTTACAATATAATTACAACACTTTATGTACATATTTATATACAGATTTGAACAATAAGTTATTCACTGAAATATATTTATTAATTGTGGTTCTTACAAAAAATATATCTTATAAAAATATAAAAGCTAAAATGTCTCTTAAAGCTCTGCCCCTTTAATTAGTGCATACTAAATAATTTAACTTTAGCCTACTACTACTATTATTATTAGCCTTTATTTAACCAGGTAAAATCCCATTGAGATCAAAGATCTCTTTTCCAAGGGAGACCTGGCCAAGAGGGCAGCAGCAAGGTTACATTAAAAACAGTAAACAAATACATAAAACATCACATTTACGACATTAAAACTTGCTCACATAACACATGTGCATACAGACAAGGTAGACTGCAGTCCTTTCACAGAAGCTTTAAACTCAACCATATTATTTACCAGCAACATAAAGTGAAACAGAGGCAGAGGTGTCCTGCCACAGTCAGTAACAAATAAACAGAAAACAGTAGTGGTGGTAGATAGACACAGAGCTTCATCAAACATCTGATCCACTGAACAAAGAGCTCCAAAAATCTTGATCCTACACTTCTCTTTTGTAAAGTAAATCTGAACAGCCGATATGGGCATCTACATCAACTATATGATTTGCCTGAGAAGCTGGACAGGACAAAAAAAAAAAAAAAAAAGCCGAAAAATCTATTTGTGGCGGCCTTAATTCTTTCGTGGCGGGCCGCAACAAATAAATGAATGTGTGGGAAACACTGCTGTTTCCTCTGGGGAACTCTGCTTCACTTTACAAACTTTTCGGTTTATAAGCCATGTTTAGGAACCAATTACGTTTATAAACCGAGCTTCCACTGTATAACTGTACTCCTGCAAGGTGCACAATTGGCCATTACGCATGTGCATGTAGTTTTTATGGGCACTTTGGGAGAGACAAAAAGTGCCCAAAAAACATGAAAATGAAAACAAATACATTTAGAAATAGAAATGGCGTCCACAAAGTACATCCGTACATGACATGACAATCAACAATGTCCCCACAAAGAAGGATAGCGTACCCACAACTTAAATAGTCTTGATTGTGAAAACAAAGCAAGTGCGGGCAATAGCACTCAAAGGAAGGCGTGAAGCTCCTACAGGAGAACACCAACAGGAAGGCTCTCCAAAATATCAGCGCAAGACAGGAACTAAAGCACTACACAAAGGAAACAACAACAAACTCAAAATAAGGCACGACAACCTGGTGGAGTTTCATTTGTTTTTACCTTTTCTGCCGGTGATGTGCCTCCGTATTTTTTTAATGAAAAAAATGTGCCTTGGCTCAAAAAAGGTTGAAAAACACTGCTGTACTGAACAGTATAGCAGCATCAAAGGATGTAGGGATATGAAAATAAAATATCACGGTTATTGTTTCCAAAATGATCACGGTTATCATTATTATCATGGTATCGTTGAATGTGCTTGAAAAGTAGGCTACTTATACACAAACTGAACAATTTCAACCAAGTTTTACATAAAAATTAATTTAAAAAAATAAAAACCAACACACACAATACATATCTTTGTCTTAACAGGGCACAGTGTTTATACAAGTTTAGACTGGGTTATGATGTTTGTAATTGTTAAAGACTATTATATATATTTTATTGAAGTTAGCATTTAAGCGAGGTAGCGATTGAATTCAGGCAATGGTTAAACAACAACAAATTCTCTCCTTGCATGTCTGAAGTGACTGGGTATAGTTAATTCAGGTAACGGAGTGAATCACGTTTCAGTCCACACGCTCGTTTAAAACTCAGCTCGGGCAAAGAATGCTGACGCAACATGCATAAAGTCACACACACAGACACACACACACACATGCACATAGAACACACAAATAAACAGTCACACACATGTGCATGCACACAAAGAGCCTTGGGAGAGCAGCAAAGGAGTGCAAGGAGTTAACGGAAAATAAGACGTGACTTGGCCACACAGGCTGCACTCCAGCTCCTCTGTGCAAGAAGAGACAAGAGGTGTGGTTGACACACCTGACACACTACACTTTACACACATCAACACACTGTATGCAGACACATACACTCTTGTGGGATTTACAAGCTTGCCATGACAGTGGTATGACAGAACTTTTGAGAAAAAGCTGTGATTTATATTATTTTGCTTTGATTCATCGTTTAATAAATGTAACTTATAACAATCAATAAAATCCAAACCGCATGGAGTTTCCGGAACTTTACATACATGGACATAATTTCCGCATATCCGCTGCAATACAGCGCACATGAGAGCAGACAGACGAGAGTTTTTTGTTTTGTTTTATAATGTAAACATTTTAAAGGCCTACTGAAACCCACTACTACCGACCACGCAGTCTGATAGTTTATATATCAATGATGAAATCTTAACATTGCAACACATGCCAATACGGCCGGGTTAACTTATAAAGTGCAATTTCAAATTTCCCGCTAAACTTCCGGTTGAAAATGTCTATGTATGATGACGTATGCGTGTGACGTCAATCGTTGAAACGGAAGTATGCAGACACATTGAATCCTATACAAAAAAGCTCTGTTTCCGTCTCAAAATTCCACAGTATTCTGGACATCTGTGTTGGTGAATCTTTTGCAATTTGTTCAATGAACAATGAAGACTACAAAGAAGAAAGTTGTAGGTGGGATCGGTGTATTAGCGGCGGACTACAGCAACACAACCAGGAGGACTTTGAGATGGATAGCAGACGCGCTAGCCGCCGAACTCACCTTAACGTCCTCCGTCTCCAGGCCGCCGACTGCATCTGTGATCGGGTGAAGTCCTTCGTCGCACCGTCGATCGCTGGAACGCAGGTGAGCACGGGTGTTGATGAGCAGATGAAGGCTGGCTGGCGTAGGTGGATAGCTAATGTTTTTAGCATAGCTCTGTGAGGTCCGGTTGGTAAGTTAGCTTCAATGGCGTCGTTAGCAACAGCATTGTTAAGCTTCGCCAAGCTGGAAAGCATTAACCATGTATTTACAGGTCCATGGTTTAATAGTATTGTTGATTTTCTGTCTATCCTTCCAGTCAGGGGTTTATTTATTCTGTTTCTATCTGCAGTTAAGCACGATGCTATCACGTTAGCTCCGAAGCTAAAGTGTTTCGCCGATGTATTGTCGTGGAGATAAAAGTCACTGTGAATGTCCATTTCGCGTTCTCGACTCTCATTTTCAAGAGGATATAGTATCCGAGGTGGTTTGAAATACAAATCCGTGATCCACAATAGAAAAAGGAGAGTGTGGAATCCAATGAGCCAGCTTGTACATAAATTACGGTCAGAGCGAAAAAAGATATGTCTTGAACTGCACACTAGTCCTTCACTCTAACGTTCCTCATCCACGAATCTTTCATCCTCGCTGAAATTAATGGGGTAATCGTCGCTTTCTCGGTCCGAATCGCTCTCGCTGCTGGTGTAAACAATGGGGAAATGTGAGGAGCCTTTCTACCTTTGACGTCACGCTACTTCCGGTACAGGCAAGGCTTTTTTTTTATCAGCGACCAAAAGTTGCAACTTTATCGTCGATGTTCTCTACTAAATCCTTTCAGCAAAAATATGGCAATATCGCGAAATGATCAAGTATGACATATAGAATGGATATGCTATCCCCGTTTAAATAAAAAAAAATTAATTTCAGTAGGCCTTTAAAGTTGCTATTTCAATATTGACGATGTGCATTTATTTAAAAAAAAAAAATGAAGGTTATGGAAAGCAGAAAACTGTTGATTTCAACTATTTTCCCTTAAATATGGCATTGAGGCTATATAGTGTGTTGTGTTTTTACCGATTACTCAATTAATCGAGCAAACTAATCGATAGATTACTCGATTACTAAAATAATCAATAGCTGCGGCCCTACTATGTATTAAAATATACTTTTTAAAACAACAATACTATAGAAATTAAACTAAGATACACTTTAGAGTAGTCATTGTACAGCCTGAATAGCAGTACTGTGGAACCTTGATTTATGAACTTTTCGATTTACGAACCATAGAATACGCTTTGTTGTACTAACCTTGTCTATGTGTACGACTGTTTCATCCCCCCATTGTGTGTCTCACAGCAAAGCCATATTGTGCCCGGCAGCACATCCATTGTAGGCGGGCTGATGGATCTCCGGTGCTTATTGAGTCGTCAGCTACTGTGCTACTTTGTGTGTGCCTTTTAAGCATTTGTTTCAGCATTTTTACAACATGTTTCTAGTTTTGCGAGCTCAATATGAGTCCAAAAATACGAAGGACAAGTGATGTGTGGTTTGAAACATTAAGGAAGTATCCACAGCGTTGTCAACAGTGCCGTCCCTCCTCCGTCTCCCTCTCCCTTCCACTGAGTACAAAAAAGATTAACCAACAAGGTGAAGTGGCCAAGTATGTCTACTTCAGACCTGAACCTAATTGAGCACCATAAACGTAAGGAAGAAAGGTGAAGGAGCACACGATATGTCTAGCATCCACCAGCTCGATCCTTCAATCAATCAATCAATCAATGTTTATTTATATAGCCCCAAATCACAAGTGTCTCAAAGGGCTGCACAAGCCACAACGACATCCTCGGTACAGAGCCCACATGTATATAATAATCCTTGATGTCATTATGTAAATTTGGTCCATCAGTTCTGTTGTGTGTGTTCACTTGTGTGCAGAAAGAAAGTTGAAAGACGATACCCGGCTTGCAAATGTAGGTTGAAGACCTCAATACTAGCTTTGCAAAGCATCCGATTGCTGTGCGTGTGCAACATATGGCCGTTCTAATTCAGAAAGGGCTTATGGGAAAATCACAGTACACAGTGTGGAAGAGTGGCTTGATGGGGCGGCCAGCTATGAGCCAGCGATACAAAATATGTGTCAAACATTCTACCTTTAGAAATATGATCATGTAGAGTCAGACTGACCATTAATGCTGTAAAGGCGCACTTTTTCATACAGCTTTTGTATTGACTCTCATTAGATTGTATACACAGTATATAGTCATACCTATACGAAAAGTCAAACCAAAACCCGAATCGTACAAAAACCGAAGCAATTTTTCCCATAAGAAATACTGCAAATCTAATTAATTCATTCCAGACACCCAAAAATTATACACAAGCACATTCTATATACAATAATTATAGTTTTACACAATGTGAAATTTATATAAATGACAAATTTACATAAACATGCTCAAAGTAAAATGTTTCTAAATATAACAAGAACACCACAGGCTAGCTTATGTTATAATTAGTGGTTTAACAGAACATATTTTTTCAAAGTGTATGTTTTACAATTATTCATTTTATTGAATAACAATTGGCCGAGGCGTTCAAGGCTGTCACTCAGCGCCCCCAGAGCGTGTGCACATAAACAAAAGCAGTCCCAGAGAAGCAACCAACAACTTGCAGCCATGTTGTTTTTATGGTAGAATATACTGTACATTCAATGCTAGTTAAAGGAGCCACATGTAATAATGTGGCCAGAAATGGTACTGCAATCACGGTCAAAATTCTGTAGTCCCCTCCCTCTCTCCCTGACTGAGGTTGCCAGATACGCAGCAGAATCCAGCTCGATCGAATGGGCTACTCCAAGGAACTTCAAACTTCCACTGTCTTCCACTGTGCTGAGACCATAATAGCTGAATAGACAAGCGTTTTGTCAATAACAAATCTCTAACAAACACATTTTACACAGAAATGAGTCTATTTTCAGGAAGACGTACATCATGCCTGCGTACAATATCACAACAAATGGCAATCATATGGTTATTGTCAGTACTATCAGAAAACAAAGACTAAAACAAACTACAACCAACGCTAGCAATGGTTATATTGGTGAAAATAAATAGAGCATGCTTAGCAGCCTAATGTACGCCCAAAACTAAAGAGGAGACATTTTACCTAGGTATGTCTATAGGCTACACGAATGAGGAATTATTTTATCATGTGATTTGGCTGTCTCCATACGTTTCACATTGCCATGATGACAGCCGTGCTAATGTTGGAACCCATTTCCTTAGCGTAGCAGCATATTGAGAACGAAATAGGCACTGACACTACCTATATCCACTTAGGTTTTATTTGTTGAAAATATATTTTGCCCTGTCAGATGGATGACACATCGACATACAGGCTAACGAGCATATATTTCCCCCGTTAGCCTGTATGTCGATGTGTCATTGTCTGGGCTAGCATGCTAATAAGCATTACACTAGGAGCTGAGCACCAACACACTAAGCATTCGTTGCACGAACATACTACCTTTGTTAGACTGGCACGGCCGCTCTACCAACCAAGCCACGCCGTCCCCTCATGTGGAGCAGCAGCCGCATATAGGTTGCGACCAGCCCCTTTCACTGGATAAATAAGCATTTAACATCACTGTGGAGGGAGATGTTGCAAGCGCTGCCTGCAGGAGCAAAGGTCACCGCCTCTGTCCATGGTGCTGAGGACAGAGCACCAACTGACGGAGGGCGTGACAGTGCTGACGACGAGACACAGCTGGAAGGTGATTAGATTTCACAGGTGGTACGTGGTGATCTAATAATCTGTTGTCTTTAACAGTAAGCGGCTGGGAGCAGGACGGGAGAGAGGATACGGACGTGACTGAAAGGTCACGTTCTGCGGAAGAAAGACTTTGATAAAAACCTATGTGCATTAAAACTTTGTTAAAACGGCACGCTTGGCTCCTGGGAAGTGTCTGTCAGTGGGACCGCTAGGAAGCGACTTCCACAATCACTTTCAACTTTATTGAAGAATCTGCATTTTTGTTCTTTTTTATGAGTTTCTGAAAAAATGAGTGTTGTTTTACTTTTAAATCGCTCGCAGTCGCAACTTACTTCGGCCCCTTCATGGTTTATTTTACATTCATACTCATTAAATGGAGTTTGGCTCTTGATTCAAGGAAATGAAACGTGTGGAAACGGGACTCATTTGTTATGTTCAACATTTGGCCTACAATGATGAGACCGTAAACAAAAACGGGTGCAACATTTTTTTGTTGAAAACTAAATCATACGTAAAGCGGGGTGTACAAAAACTGAGCTAGCACTGTATATAAATAGGAAATATCACAGAAATTAAGATGTCTGAATAGCTCAATGGGTAATGACGCCTGCTCTTATGAACAAGGGGACCTAGGTTAAAGGCCTACTGAAACCCACTACTACCGACCACGCAGTCTGATAGTTTATATATCAATGATGAAATCTTAACATTATAACACATGCCAATACGGCCGGGTTAACTTATAAAGTGACATTTTAAATTTGCCGCTAAACTTCCGGTTCAAAATGCCTCTGAGGATGACGTATGCGCGTGACGTAGACCGGGGAACACGGGTATGCCTTCCACATTGAAGCCAATACGAAAAAGCTCTGTTTTCATTTCATAATTCCACAGTATTCTGGACATCTGTGTTCGTGAATCTGTTTCAATCATGTTCATTGCATTATGGAGAAGGAAGCTGAACAAGCAAAGAAGAAAGTTGTCGGTGCGAAATGGACGTATTTTTCGAACGTAGTCAGCCACAACAGTACACAGCCGGCGCTTCTTTGTTTACATTCCCGAAAGATGCAGTCAAGATGGAAGAACTCGGATAACAGAGACTCTAACCAGGAGGACTTTTGACTTCGATACACAGACGCCTGTAGAGAACTGGGACAACACAGACTCTTACCAGGATTACTTTGATTTGGATGACAAAGACGCAGACGTGCTACTGTGAGTATGCAGCTTTGGCTTCTAAACATTTGATTTCTTGACCGTATGTGCGCAACTTTTTTTGCGTATGTACGTAACTTTTTTAAAATATATAAGCTTTATGAACCTTGGGTTAGGTGAACGGTCTTTTGGGCTGAGTGATTGTGTGTGTTGATCAGGTGTTTGAATTGTATTGGCGTGTTCTATGGAGCTAGGAGCTAGCATAGGAGCTAGGAGCTAGCATAACACGTACCGTACCGTACGTGCGCGTCACGTACGTAACTTTTTAAAAATATATAAGCTTTATGAACCTTGGGTTAGGTGAACGGTCTTTTGGGCTGAGTGATTGTGTGTGTTGATCAGGTGTTTGAATTTTATGTTAAAGAGGTTCATTTAGCCTACTAATGTGTATTTATAAATAGTTGATTTATATAGGCTAGTAAGGTAAAGTTTTGTACCTGACAAGTTTCGGCTATCTTGCTTCTGCAGCCTTCCTCAGAGGTGTCACGTGATGTTAGTGTGACGTCATCTGTGACGTGTTATATGGATTGTTCCACAGATGACGTCACACTAACATCACGTGACACCTCTGAGGAAGGCTGCAGAAGCAAGATAGCCGAAACTTGTCAGGTACAAAACTTTACCTTACTAGCCTATATAAATCAACTATTTATAAATAAAAAAGGTGTTTGAATTGTATTGGCGTGTTCTATGGAGCTAGGAGCTAGCATAGGAGCTAGGAGCTAGCATAACACGTACCGTACCGTACGTGCGCGTCACGTACGTAACTTTTTAAAAATATATAAGCTTTATGAACCTTGGGTTAGGTGAACGGTCTTTTGGGCTGAGTGATTGTGTGTGTTGATCAGGTGTTTGAATTGTATTGGCATGTTCTATGGAGCTAGGAGCTAGCAGAGGAGCTAGGAGCTAGCATAACAAACACGCAGGTGTTTTTATGCAGGATTAATTTGTGGCATGTTAAATATAAGCCTGGTTGTGTTGTGGCTAATAGAGTATATATATGTCTTGTGTTTATTTACTGTTGTAGTCATTCCCAGCTGAATATCAGGTACCGTGAGTATGCAGCCTTGGCTGCTAAACATTTGATAACTTGACCGTATGTGCGCGTCACGTACGTAACTTTTTAAAAATATATAAGCTTTATGAACCTTGGGTTAGGTGAACGGTCTTTTGGGCTGAGTGATTGTGTGTGTTGATCAGGTGTTTGAATTGTATTGGCGTGTTCTATGGAGCTAGGAGCTAGCAGAGGAGCTAGGAGCTAGCATAACAAACACGCAGGTGTTATTATGCAGGATTAATTTGTGGCATATTAAATATAAGCCTGGTTGTGTTGTGGCTAATAGAGTATATATATGTCTTGTGTTTATTTACTGTTGTAGTCATTCCCAGCTGAATATCAGGTCACCCCCGGCTCTCACAGCATCTTCCCTATCTGAATAGCTTCAACTCCCCACTAGTCCTTCACTTGCACTTTACTCATCCACAAATCTTTCATCCTCGCTCAAATTAATGGGGAAATTGTCGCTTTCTCGGTCCGAATCTCTCTCACTTCATGCGGCCATCATTGTAAACAATAGGGAACTTTGCGTATATGTTCAACTGACTACGTCACGCTACTTCCGGTAGGGGCAAGCCTTTTTTTTATCAGATACCAAAAGTTGCAATCTTTATCGTCGTTGTTCTATACTAAATCCTTTCAGCAAAAATATGGCAATATCGCGAAATGATCAAGTATGACACATAGAATAGATCTGCTATCCCCGTTTAAATAAAAAAAATTCATTTCAGTAGGCCTTTAAAGAATTAAAAAAATGGGGTTTTTTTCTCCTTCCTGGGGGGACGTAACAGAAAATATTTGCGAAGCACTGGATTAAGCAAAGAAGTTAAACAATGTACTAATATGATCCACTTTAAGAAGTGTTTACAAAGTACAAGGAAGAATAATTTTGATAAACATCTTGAACCTTGTTGAAAATGGGATGTAACCCATCTCATTATGGCAAATATAACTGACTTAACTACTTATCAAGAGAACTGTTGTATTTCACTGATGTAAATAGTGATCCAATATGGAAATAGGAAGTTATCATTTGTGTCAGTAATAGCAATGAATTGGAAAAGGGGTAGGATTAAATAAGCTTTGCTTGTTCCTACTCTTTTTCGGACATGTTGTAAAAAGAAATGCGAATATGTAAATTGTACGATGTATTATATTGTGACTGCATACATGTCCGAAATAAACTTAAACCAAACCAAACTAAAACAATTTATGTATTACCATGATCTATGGCAGACCTGGGCATTCTGCGGCCCGCGGGCCACATCCGGCCCTTTGTACGTCCCTGTCCGGCGCGCGTGAGGCCAATTATAAATTACAAAATACATTTTAAAAAGTATCTATTTCGAGTGTGCAATACAACGGTGCCGCTTTTGTTTTGAAAAGCGTTATTTGTATTACTTCCGTGTGGACGTATGCTCATGCGCGCAGCGGCAATCACAAATTACAAAATACATTTTAAAAAACATCTTTGTCGTGCGTGCAATACAACTGTGCTGCTTTTATATTGAAAAGTGTTATATGTGCGTATGTCCTGTGAGGGAAGGCGCACAGCGACAAGTGATGCCCGGTTATCCCCGAGACGCTAAAAAGAGAAAAGTTGATGACGAATGGCGTATGTTTTCAATAAGACATGGACTGCCAAGTAAAGGTAAAGCCGTGTGCTTATTTGTGGTACACACGTTGCTGTGTTTAAAGAATATAGTGTAACGACCTGCTGAAGTAGATGTTGTCTTCTTGAGTTGCGTAAATGAGAAATGAGGAGACGTGCGTGTGGAAGGAACGAGATATGTTGAGCTGTGTTAGTATAGCTTGCTCAATAAAAGTTTAAAAAGAGCGTCAGACTTGGTGTGCACTTCTTCTGGACGCTACAATTGGTGGCAGAAGTAAAACTTTGCGCATACTGCACTGTTTGTGTGCTACGTCATCGGGAGGTACGTGCCACGTGAGGAGCTCGCCGCAAAGAGAGAGAGAGAGAGAGAGAGAGAGAGAGAGAGAGAGAGAGAGAGAGAGAGAGAGAGAGAGAGAGAGAGAGAGAGAGAGAGAGAGAGAGAGAGAGAGAGAGAGAGAGAGAGAGAGAGAGAGAGAGACAGCGTTTACAGGCGCAGCCACGCTGCTTGCCACGGGGGGAATTCCGCCCTCAATGAAGACTCCCAGGTTTGATGGCAAGGCGAACTGGGAGGCATTTCATCCCACTTCTGACATCAATTGTAGCGTCCAGAAGAAGTGCACACCAAGTCTGATGCTCTTTTTAAACTTTTATTGAGCATGCTATACTAACACAGCTCAACTTATCTCGTTCTTTCCAAAAGGAAAACCAATCCTCACTCCTCATTTCCGCAACAGCAACGCTTCCTCCTTCTTCGCCAATCACCTTACAGGCGTGCAAGAGGATGCAGGATAAAGTGACAGAAATTGAAATTTTTGTATTGTAATATACATCAGGAAGTGTTGTGTAAGAAAGTGTTAAAAATAAAACCATCAAAAGCCATCTGCTTTTGTATAAAGATAAGTTAGGTTAAATGAAAATATTATTATTATTATTCTCTATCTTACGGTATATCAAAAATAATTTGAGCAAAATTTAATTGAAATATTGTCGGTGTGGCCCTCCAGCAGTGCTCGGGTTGCTCATGCGGCCCCCGGTAAAAATTAATTGCCCACCCCTGATCTATGGTGAGAGTTTGGACTTTAATATTGGTTTTCTGTACTTTGCATTATTGTCTGTCTAGCGCTCTAATTTTTTACACCCCCTTTATGTCACTACTTCCCATCTGGTCTAAGCGCTGTTTTTATCACCCGTTTCCTGTATGGCAATCGATCAATCAATTAATTACCTTACACTTTTTACCCGAGAGCAATAGTGTCACTGAACACAAGACAATAATGACTGTGCATGTGAGCTGTGTGCTTGGTATTTTTTTGTATTTTATGTATTTTTATCTATTCATCTATGTTCTTATGTTTTTATGTGTTATTATGAATTTGCACTAAATTAGTTTTTTGCTTACAATTTCGTTGTACAATGTACAATGACAATAAAGATATATTCTATTCTATTCTATAATCCATTTTTATTTGTAACATGTAAAAAAACAAAACTTCACAAGCACATATTTTGCTCAAATGATTAACTGTCAAAAAGAGTGTGAAGAAGCAGAGCTCGTCTGGCCCCAAGCCTGTGCCGTAAACAGCATTCCAAAGAGCGAAATAAAGAAAGACAGAAAGAAAGAAGGAAGGATCAGATGACAGCTATCCCTGGTTGTCAATCAGGATGCTTCTTATGATCATTTTACATTCTTGTTCCTTGTTGCTTTTTTTATGCTTCCCTGCTGCACTATTTCTGTTGCGTTTTCCCTAATAAAAATGATTGCCCCGCACTTTACCTGCTGTCTCTGCATCCTGGGGTCCAAATCATCCAAATTATGTATTTGAGCTGTATTTCAATTTTAAATGGCGAAAATTGCCATGTGCCTTGTTGCACTGTACCTAATGAAGTGACCAGAGTATGCATATATGCAGTGGGGTTATTGGACTGCAAGAGTAGATCGAAGAGTCAATTATGGTATTTCATCGCTAATCATCAATACAAAGTCAGAGATCAAATGAACCAGTAGATGAGGAGTAAAAGGAGGCAAGTCCAACTGAGAGGTTATCATTGTGGAGTTAAAAGGGAAGCTATTTCAGTGACCCAGCTGTGTTTGCGTGGGGGTTCGGTCTAAATTATTCAGTCTTTCTTGTCCAACAAAGCTTCAACGCATTCATCTCGGTACTGTGGTGTTTATGTGTGAGTGTCTGCATTTAAGTATGGTGAAATTAGACACGTAAGATGTTACGTAACACTGGGGATTCATTTCCCAAAAACTGGTGTGACACACCGGGAGCGGCAGAGGTGCGCTCGGTGGCCCCGAGCGAGACAGATCATAGAGCATGGGAAGAGCTTTTGTACAGCACTTAATGAGCTTTTAAAAAGACAGGCTGAATCGACTTCACTTCTGCCTACTGTATGTACTGTATGCCTTGTGCTGTACAGTATGCACTCATGCATGAACGCACACGCAGGAGTGGACACTATTATATTAGGAGGGCGCGCCACCCTCCCCAATAAGTTTCTTTTCTATTTCGTCCAGATCACATTTCTTTTAAAAAATACTTTGTCCTTTCATTAAACAAACAGCCTTATCCTAATTATCTTATTCAAACAACATGTTTTTCAAATGTTCACCTGCTATCTGCATTGTGTGCAAATGAGCAATCACATTAATTAAAAGACACATTTTTATTTGGATTTTTTAGAGATGTCCGATAATATCGGCCTGCCAATATTATCAGCCGATAAATGCTTTAAAGGCCTACTGAAATGGAATTTTTTTTATTTAAACGGGGATAGCAGATCCATTCTATGTGTCATACTTGATCATTTTGCGATATTGCCATATTTTTGCTGAAAGGATTTAGTATAGAACAACGTCGATAAAGTTCGCAACTTTTGGTCTCTGATAAAAAAAAACCTTGCCCCTACCGGAAGTAGCGTGACGTTGTCAGTTGTTCACTCCCTCATATTTTCTTATTGTTTTCAACGCAGCTAGAGCTATTCGGACCGTGAAAGTGACAATTACCCCATTAATTTGAGCGAGGATGAAAGATTCGTGGACGAGGAACGTTAGAGTGACGGACTAGAATGCAGTGAAATACTTTTTTTTTTTCGCTCTGACCGTAACTTAGGTACAAGCTGGCTCATTGGATTCCACACTCTCTCCTTTTTCTATTGTGGATCACGGATTTGTATTTTAAACCACCTCGGATACTATATCCTCTTGAAAATGAGAGTCGAGAACGCGAAATGGACATTACAGTGCCTTTTATCTCCACGACAATACATCGACGAAGCTCTTTAGCATCTTTAGCATGAGCTAACGTGATAGCATCTGTCTCAAATGCAGATAGAAACAAAATAAATAAATCCCTGACTGGAAGGATAGACAGAAGATCAACAATATAATTAAACCATGTACATGTAACTACACGGTTAATAGATCTCAGCCTGGCAAAGCTTAACAATGCTGTTGCTAACGACGCTAATGCTAACTTAGCAACCGGAGCTCACAGAGCTATGATGAAAACATTAGCGCTCCACCTACGCCAGCCAGCTCTCATCTGCTTTGCTCAGCAACACCCGTGCTCACCTGCGTTCCAGCGATTGACGGCGCGACGAAGGACTTCACCAGATCATCCGTGCGGTGGGTCTGCTAGCATCGGCTAGGCGTCTGCTAGCATCAGCTAGGCGTCTGCTAGCATCGGCTAGGCGTCTGCTATCCGAGTAAGTAGTCCTTGTGTTGCTACAGCCACCTACAACGTTCTTCTTTGCAGCCTCCATTGTTCATTAAACAAATTGCAAAAGATTCACCAACACAGATGTCCAGAATACTGTGGAATTATGAAATGAAAACAGAGCTTTTTTGTATTGTATTCAATGGAGAAGGCATACCTCCGTTCCTCGGGCTACGTCACGCGCATACGTCATCCTTCGAAGGCTTTTTCAACCGGAAGTCCATCCATCCATCCATCTTCAACCGCTTATCCGGAATCGGGTCGCGGGGACAGCAGCTCCAGCAAAGACCCCCAGACTTCCCTCTCCAGAGCAACATTTGCGACTTCCTCCTGGGGAATCCCGAAGCGTTCCCAGGCCAGAGAGGAGATGTAATCCCCCCATCTGGTCCTTGGCCTGCCGGGGGGCCTCCTCCCAGTGGGACGTGCAACAAGGACCTCCCTAGGGAGACGCTCGTGAGGCATCCGCACGAGATGCCCGAACCACCTAAGCTGGCTCCTTTCCAAGCGAAGGAGCAGCGGCTCTACTCCGAGTCTCTCTCGGGTGACTGCACTTCTCACCCTATCTCTAAGGGAGATGCCAGCCACCCTTCTGAGGAAACTCATTTCGGCCGCTTGTATCCGCGATCTTATTCTTTCGGTCATTACCCACACTTCATGACCATAGGTGAGAGTAGGAATGTAGATAGCTCGGTAGACCGAGAGCTTTGCCTTCTGACTCAGCTCCCGTTTCGTCACAACAGTGCGGCAGAGAGACTGCAATACTGCCCCAGCTGCTCCGATTCTCCGGCTGATTTCCTTCTCCATCTTTCCCTCACTCGTGAACAAGACCCCGAGATACTTAAACTCCTCCACCTGGGACAGAGTCCTGTCCCCTACCCGGACTGTACAAACCATCGGTTTCCTGCTGAGAACCATGGCCTCAGATTTGGAGATGCTGATCCTCATTCCAGCCGCTGAACACTCGGCTGCGAACCGATCCAGTGAGAGCTGAAGGTCACGAACCGAAGGTGCCATCAGGACCACATCATCTGCAAACAGCAGTGACGCAACCTTTAGCCCCCCGAGACGTATACCCTCTCCGCCATGGCCACGACTCCGCCTAGAAATCCTGTCCATGAAAATCACAAACAGGATAGGTGACAGAGCGCAGCCCTGGCGGAGACCAACCCCCACTGGAAACGGATCCGACTTACATCCAAGCACCCGGACACAACTCTCGCTTTGGTTGTACAGAGATTGGATGGCCCTCAGCAGGGTTCCCCTCACTCCGTACTCCCTCAGCACCTCCCACAAGATCTCCCGAGGGACGCGGTCATACGCCTTCTCCAAATCCACAAAACACATGTAGACTGGATAGGCATACTCCCAGGCCCTCTCCAGGATTCCCGCAAGCGTAAAGAGTTGGTCAGTTGTTCCACGACCAGGACGGAATCCACATTGCTCCTCTTGAATCTGAGGTTCGACTATCGGCCGGACCCTCCTTTCCAGTACCTTGGCGTAAACTTTCCCAGGGAGGCTGAGTAGTGTGATACCCCTGTAATTAGCACACACCCTCTGGTCCCCCTTTTTGAAAAGGGGAACCACCACCCCAGTCTGCCACTCCCTCGGCACTGTCCCAGACTTCCACGCAATGTTGAAAAGGCGTATCAACCAAGACAGCCCATCAACACCCAGAGCCTTCAGCATTTCTGGACGGATCTCGTCAACCCCCGGAGCTTTGCCACTGTGGAGTTGTCTAACTACCTCAGTGACTTCACCCCGAGAGATCGACGTCGATCCCCCATCATCCTCAGGCCCTGCTCCTATCAGGGAGGGTGTGTCTGATGTATTTGGGTTCAGGAGTTCCTCAAAGTGCTCTTTCCAACGCCCTACGACTTCCTCACTTGAAGTCAGCAAAGTCCCATCCTTGCCGTACACAGCTTGGATGGTTCCCTGCTTCCCCCTCCTGAGGTGCCGTATGGTCTTCCAGAACAGCTTTGGTGCCGCCCGATAGTCCTTCTCCATGGATTCCCCGAACTGCTCCCACACCCTCTGCTTAGCCTCGTCCACAGCCACGGCCGCTGCCCTTCGGGCCCGTCGGTACCTTGCAACTGCCTCCGGAGTCCCCTGGGATAACATACCCCGGTAGGACTCCTTCTTCAGTCGGACGGCTTCCCTGACCACCACTGTCCACCAGGGTGTTCGAGGGTTACCGCCCCTTGAGGCACCTAAGACCTTCTGGCCACAGCTCGCAGCTGCAGCTTTAGCAATAGAGGCTTTGAACACTGCCCATTCCTGTTCAATGTCCCCAACCTCCACAGGGATGGCAGAGAAGTCCCGCCGGAGGTGGGAGTTGAAGTCCTTCCGGACAGAGGACTCCTCCAAACGTTCCCAGTTCACCCGCACTACACGCTTGGGTTTGCCAGGTCTGTCCAGAGGTTTCCCCCGCCATCTAACCCAACTCACCACCAGATGGTGATCAGTTGACAGTTCAGCCCCTCTCTTCACCCGAGTGTCCAAAACATACGGCCTCAGATCAGCTGATACGATTACAAAATCGATCATTGATCTTTGGCCTAGGGTGCTCTGGTACCAGGTACACCTATGAGCATCCTTATGCTTGAACATGGTGTTTGTTATCGCAAGTCCGTGACTAGCACAGAAGTCCAATAACAATCCACCACTCAGGTTCAGATCAGGGAGACCGTTCCTCCCAATCACGCCAGTCCAAGTATCACTGTCATTGCCCACGTGCGCGTTGAAGTCCCCCAGCAAGACTATGGAATCCCCTGCCGGTGCCCCATACAGGACCCCATGCAAGGTATCCAAGAAGGCTGAATACTCTGAACTCCTGTTTGGTGCGTATGCACAAACAACAGTCAGAGTTTTCCCCCCTCCAACCCTAAGGCGAAGGGAGGCGACCCTCTTGTCCACTGGGGTGAACTCCAACGTACAGGCACTCAGCCGGGGACTCGTGAGTATCCCCACACCCGCCTGTGCCCTCACGCCCTGAGCAACTCCAGAAGTGAACAAGGTCCATCCCTTGTCCAGGAGTGTGGTTTCAGAGCCCTTGCTATGCGTAGAGGTAAGCCCCACCAGATCCAACCGGTAGCGCTCCACCTCTCGCACCAGCTCAGGCTCCTTCCCCACCAGCGTAGAGACGTTCCACGTCCCGAAAGTCAGCCTCTGCTGCCCCGAATTGGTCCGTCTGGAGCCTCCACTTTCACTGCCATCCACTTGGCAGCGCACCCGACCCCACTGGTTCCGACCGCGGGTGGTGGGCCCACGTGGCAGAGAAGATGGTGTGTCCACGTAGCTTCTTCGGGCTGTGCCCGGCCGGGCTCCGTGGCAAGCCCGGCCACCAGGCGCTCGCTGACGAGCCCTACCTCCGGGCCTAGCTCCGGAGGAGGGCCCCGGGCTTCCTCCGGGCCGGGTAACGCATCCTCTTATAGTATAGTTCATGGGGGGTATCGTAACCCTGATGGGGGGGGCATTCGGGTACTACACCTTGCCCAAGGGTGACCCGGAACTATGTAAGGCAGGGGCGTTCAACTCCCTGAGGCTTAATACAAGCCCACAACCGGAAGTGTGGCGGGAAATTTAAAATTGGCATGTGTTGCAATGTTAAGATTTCATCATTGATATATAAACTATCAGACTGCGTGGTCGGTAATAGTGGGTTTCAGTAGGCCTTTAAAATGTCAATATAGATCAATACAGTCTGCAAGGGATACAGTCCGTAAGCACACATGATTATGTATCCTGCTGGTCCACTAATAGTACTAACCTTTAACAGTTCATTTTACTATTTTTTTTTATTAATTACTAGTTTCTATGTAACTGATTTTATATTGTTATATTTTCTTTTTTATTCAAGAATTTTTTTTAAATGTATTTATCTTATTTTATTTTATTAATTTTTTTAAAAAGGACCTTATCTTCACCAAACCTGGTTGTCCAAATTAGGCATAATAATGTGTTAATTTCACGACTGTATATATCGGTATCGGTTGATATCGGTATCAGTAATTAAGAGTTGGACAATATCGGAATATCGGAAATCGGCAAAAAAGCCATTATCGGACATCCCTAGATTTTATACATTATTTTGGAGTCTTTCAATTCATTTTCAATATGAAAGTTTGTAAAATATTATATAGCATTTGTTGGACCAGCACCTGCTTGAAATGTTATATTGTTTCACATATTTGTTTTACTTCCGCACGATTGTAGCTGAGATAGGCTCCAGCGCCCCTCCGCGACCCCGAAGGGGATAAGCAGTAGAAAATTGATGGATGGATGGGTTTTACTCTTTATACGAACTATACTGTAAAGCAGCGATTCTCAAACTGTGGTACGACTGTTACGCCAAATAAGTCTGTAAATATGAACTGTATATGGAATATCATTGTTGATGTTTGTGCAGTGTGTGTACATTTGTAGTGCCCACAAATGTACTTATAAAACCTCTGCCTTGTTTTTAATGAATACATAGGCCTCTTACGCTACTGTATTTTAATGTTGGTCAAAATGGTGGTACAGTATTTTTCGGATTATAAATCACAGTTTTTTTCATAGTTTGGCCGAGGGTGTGATTTATACTATGGAGCAATTTATGTGTGAAATTATTAACACATTACCGTAAAATATCAAATAATATTCTTTATCTCATAAGAGTCTCGTAAGAGACTAAGCGTATATCAGCAATCGTCACACACACGTCAACCAATAACAATTTGGCGGGGGCGGGTCATGGCAGAAGTGCATTGTGAAAAAAAAAATGCTACCTGCTAATACTTCCGTACCTATGAAAATGTATCATTTCAACATTGGCGGTAGGGCTGCAACTAACAACTAATTTGATAATCGATTAATCTGTTGATTATTACTTCGATTAATCGATTAATAATCGGATAAAAGAGACAAACTACATTTCTATCCTTTCCAGTATTTTATTGGAAAAAAAACAGCATACTGGCACCATACTGTCACCATACTTATGTTGATTGTTGTTTCTCAGCTGTTTGTAAATGTTGCAGTTTACAAATAAAGGTTTATAAAAAAATAAAAATAAAAAGTAGCCTCTGCGCATGCGCATAGCATAGATCCAACGAATCGATGACTAAATTAATCGCCAACTATTTTTATAATCGATTTTAATCGATTAGTTGTTGCAGCCCTAATTGGCTGTAACTTATAAAAACTGAGAAGGGCTGAACTAAAATGGCACCGAAAAGGAAATCATATATACTGCAGGTTACAAGCTGGAAGTAGTGAAATATGCAGCAGAAAACGGCAAGCGTCATATAACGTACACTTATTCAGCCTGTTGTTCACTATTTTTTATTTATTTTAAATTGCCTTTCAAATGTCTATTC
The DNA here is from genome assembly GCF_033978785.1 of Entelurus aequoreus. Taxonomy (NCBI): domain Eukaryota; kingdom Metazoa; phylum Chordata; class Actinopteri; order Syngnathiformes; family Syngnathidae; genus Entelurus; species Entelurus aequoreus. The sequence continues at coordinate 34,027,031 of NC_084731.1, forward strand.
TTGGTGTTGGATTTTATCAAATACATTTCCCCAAAAAATGCGACTTATATATGTTTTTTTCCTTCTTTGTTATGCATTTTCAGCTGGTGCGACTTATACTCGAGTTACAATCTGAAAAATACGGTACTTGGACAGCCAAGTGTTTTCTGAGGTGGTACATGGTGAAAAAAGTTTGAAAAGACTGCTCTATGGGAAAACTGCACTTTTTGGGGAATTTTGCCCATCCTCCACAGACAAGAACACACATGGCTTTCCCTCATGTGTTTTCAAATTAGCGAAAAATTGCTTGGCATTGGTGATACATGATGACTTAGTGTTTCACTATAGCTGGATCTGCTCAGCACCCAGCTTCTAAGTAGCCCATTCAAGCTCAAAAAGATGCAGTTCTGGATTAAGGTCGTCGTCACAAAGTCTGCTATAATCAGTGGTAGCAAACACAAAGAGCTCTGTATGTTGTGGTTGTTGACGGAAGTAGCATTCATTCCTATGCGCTCTGTAAAATCATTGCGCCGTGGGAAGAAGTTGCAGTAATGCTTGAATGACCAAAATACTGTAATTATTAAATGTTATCATGAATGTGCCTGCTACCTAAATGGTTACAGCATGTATTTAAAACCTTGTTGGAGGTTTTTTAGAGGGCTTTATCGGTGACATTGGTGAATCGCCATTACCTGCATTGTTAGCCGCATTGTGCTAGCAGTTTTTCACTATTTAGAATGCACAGAAAGTGAAAGACGTGTGTTCTTGTCTCACACAAGCACTGTAGACAATAGACAAAATAACAAACTGCTGCGTTCCTCAAATAAATCCCTCAATTGTAAGTAAAACGGTGTAAAATATGCTGTGCACTTGAGCTTAACATGCAAGAAAACATTTTGTTCTATTTGTTGAAATCTTGTGGTTTTTGGGGCTTACGGTTACAAAGAAAATCACCAGCTGATGCAATGTTATTGAATTAAATAAGTTTTTAAGCTTTTTCCGCAACTTTGTGACAAAAGGTGCTGTGAAATCAGGCATTCTAATTTTGCAACAATCACAAAAAAAGCCAGCAAAATCCTGCAACGATTACACAAACTGCAAACTGATGGCTTGGGGTTTCTTGGTTGGCAAAGTTAGCACGTCAATACGTGTCAGGATTGACTGTCACGTGTCGCCACGTTCAAATTAGTTTTAACGAGGCAATTAATTGTCCGGAGTTAACTGCAATATGATCCATTGCAAAACAGAGTTTATTGTAGAGGTGCAAGCTTTATTTAGTAGTTTGAAGCACAGTAGTTAGCACTGCGGTCTCACCGCAGTATTATTAAAATCCATCCATCCATTTTCTACTGCTTGTCCCTTTTGGGGTCGCTGGGGGTGCTGGACAAGTCGCCACCTCATCGCAGGGCCAACACAGATAGACAAAATGACTTTTTTGATTGACTAATCATCCTTAGCTCCTAAACACCTGAATGCACAGCAAGAACAATATGTCCATAAATGCATGCATCTTGAGATTTTTTGGACAACAGGAAATGTGTATAACGACTGCGGTATGACAATGAGGAGGATGAAGTCAAATATAGACAATAAAAGAGCAGCGCAAGACAAGGACCTTTGTGGCGTCATGGTGGTAGATACGAGAGGTTCGCGGCATCCCGGCCCAGTGTGGCTCTCAGGCTTGTTGCCCCCTGATGCTCTGTGACCTAGATTGAGAGACGCAGCCAGAACCGTAATCTCTCACTTCTCCATCCCCCTGTCAGTATGGAACAGGCAGCTACAAAGCTTTAAACGTTAGCATGCTAACATGTAAAGCCTGTATATTTTTGTGGAACCTGAATGCTGGATTAGAAGACCAGTATTCATATCTTCTTGGATGGAAAAACATTTTTTCCTGAGAAGCTGATGTGGAGTGAAGGGTGCTCTTATTGGACTGGTAGAAAAATGCTGTAGCGAGCTAAACCTCTTCTACTACACTGCATTGTAAACATGCATTAGTATAAACCATATGATCACAAAATATAAACAAAACTAAGTGATGAACTGTAGAGAGTCATTAAAGGTCAAGTTAAAGTCCCAACGATAGTCACACACACACTAGGTGTGGTGAAATTATCCTCTGCGTTTGACCCATCCCCATGTTCACCCCCTGGGAGGTGAGGGGAGCAGTGAGCAGCAGCGGTGTCCGCGCTCGGGAATTATAGATTATAGGTCAAAGTCATATATCACTAGAAGAGAGGCACATGGAATTGTGTTGCAGTACTCTATGTGACCACTACAACAAAAATGTGGAGCATTTTGGAAAAATTAAACTCGAAAGCATTGTCCACAACCACAGGGGGTAGAGTGGTTACACATTATAGTAATGTCATGTACATAGTAACCTGTTACCTTTGAAAAACCCAGATTGAATGCCAAAAAACGACCTTCTCTCCCAATAGCAAATAAAAGTCCTGAATCCAGAAGCTGATCCGGATCACCCCTTAAAATGTTATCACTTGTTCCTTATCCCATTTCTGACAGTTCCTTAAAGTAAATAAAAATACACCCATAACCTTTTGAGTTATTTATACCATAGTGAAAGATATGGAGTGAATCCTCTTGTCAGTCATTCACTGTCTTTGTCTTTGTGGGTGGAGTTGGAGCCGCGAGCATACACAAAGAGGTTGAAACTCCTAATGTAAACGTAACATAACATAGTAGAAATAATCCGGCTTCAAAATGTAATCACTTGATTTTAATCCCATTTCTGACATTTACTGAAAAGTAGATGAAAATCCACCATTAATTTATATAACTCTATGGCGGAATTAAATAAACGGAGTGAACACTCTTGACCGTCTTTATTATCTTTGTCTCTGCAGGGCCGCAAGCACACACACAGATACACACATACAGAAGTGTAAACGTCAGGTAAGGTAGTAGAAATGATCCGAATCAGGTCCAAAATCAAGTCAGTTGTTCCTTATCCCATTTCTGACATTTCCTGAAAGTTTCATGAAAATCCGCTCATAACTTTTTGAGTTATGTTGCTAACTAACTAACCGACAGAAACAAACGGCAATGATTACATAACTTCCTAGCGGAGGTTGAATTGGTGAGAAGTACATACATAAATAATCGATAGCTGCAGCCCTAATCTGCAGCTATCGATTATTTTAGTAATTAAGCAATCTATCAATTAGTTTGTTCAATTAATCAAGTAATTGGATAAACCAACCTTTATAGCCTCAATGCGTATTTTAGAGAAACGATTGTATGCTTGTCTTAACTTTCATTCTTCTTTTCCAATAAATACCAAAATTGAAATAAATTAAAAAATGTCCATTGTTAGCCACTACATTGTTCATGGCACCCACTGGTGCGCAAACTATGTACGCGTATTTGAAGTTCAGGATTTTATAATTTTATACAGTTATTAAAAAAATAAAAGAATATAAATAGAAGATTTTTTCAAATCAAATGAACCTATTTATTTGATTAACCATTGAAGCACTACAGCAAATAGGTAATAAATAAATAGATGGTCGCAAAGTTCAATTAAGGAACAGATGCCATCATGGCTGCACGTTACCAAGCTGAACAGCTTCAATAGTTGTGGTTCTGAGCTCCAAATTCCAGTCCGACTCAATCACAAAGTCTTTGATCCCCTCAATGGCTTTCTTTGTTTTCTTACTCAAAGACGTCAAAGTGGGTGCAGTTTCTCTCGTACGCACACAAGCTAATACACACACACACACACACACACACACACACACACACACGCATGCACGCTTGCAACTGACGACAACCGTATCTGTGATGCATATTCTCCTCATCTTGTTGCTAAGGGAGTCCCAGCGCAAACAACAATGAGAAGATTGTTGCCACGAAAAAAGATATCCATGAGAGAAGCACGGACTCTAATGGAGCACCAGTTGATCGCTCGGTTCGTCCTCGCAGGGCCATCGCTGAGCAGCCGGCGAATGTATTTGACAATTGGGGAACATGTGGCGACACGGGGCAACAGACTGGTGAATGTTGTAAGCAAAGACGGAGACATTGTCCTGGGAGGCCCGCCGGGACAACCCCAGTCTAGGTGTCAGCTTACTAATCCCAGCCCAGCCTTAAAAGCATCTCCTGCCCATCCATGCGTATGTCTCACTGGTGCTACAATGGTGCCAGGCATCATCCCACACATGGAGAAAGTTGCAAAAGCCTACAACAAAAGAGAGGATGGTCATCCCCTCTTTGGAAGGAAGTGTTGGTTCTGATGCTGCAAAGCTGTGGTCAACCTTGACATCATGTTGATAGATAGCATAGTCCAAGTCTCGTCTTATTAAGTGGACCATAGGGACAGCGTTTTCTGCTGTGGTTGTGTAATTTTAAAAAACTATTGATTAGGGATGGGCGATATGGACAACAAATCTACAAATCTGATGTATATTGCAGCCTGTTACGATTTTGATTTCTATGTATTGTTTTAATTGGTTTTACCCTTAAAAGTCGTTTTTAATCATATTTATTTTTATATTGATTTCATATTGGTTTTATATTTATTTATTTATTTGTTTTGTATTCAGTCATTGGCAGAGCTAAGGATAATATTTGAATATTGTTTTTAATATTGTTGTGCAGCACTTTGGAAACATTTCTGTTGTTTAAATGTGCTATACAAATAAAGTGGAAGTGGAAGAACAATATACAGTACATCACATTATATAATTTGTTATGTAAATTATTTATTTGTCAAAACAGGTTACAAAGGCTTCTAATTTGGCTGCTGACGTATGCCGTAACATATTGACCCATTTCTGGTTGTATTATTTTTCTCAAAACTTTCACTTATCTACTTGATAATTTACTGTTAATATCTCGTTACTTCCTGTTGTAACATGTTTCTATCTACAGTAATGTTCAAATGTAATAAACACTTATTCTTCTGTTTTGGATACTTTAAATTAGTATTGAGCTATACTACAAATTGGGTATTGATCCAATACCAAGTAGTTACAGGGTCAGTATTTGTCATACCAATGCTGATACTTAAAATTTTCAAGATCATTGAATGATTCCATTTTTAACACAATTATAGTCAGACAAAAGCACAGGATGGAGGTATAACAATATCATTTTAATAATTAAATTGTTTCCTACTATTGGTTCTGATTCAAATCCCTTGATTTCTGGCCTTAAAGTCCTCCTGAGTCCAGGTACTTAGTTCCTGGGTTTGTAAACAATAACAAAAACAAAACATGATTTTGTGTACAGTAAACATATTGATGGAACTATTGTAGTTTTGACTACATACACTCTCATCATTGGTATCGTTACTGTCGATATTTGTATTGATCCACCCACCTTTGTTTACATTCAAGAGTGCTAGCTTGCTGTTAGGGGTTTGCATGGCTTATTGTATCCTCCTACAGTGTATAGTGAAGCATTTTTACCTATTCCTCGTCCTCCAGTAAGAATGATACTTGTAAGAAACAGTTTATTTTCTGCCATGGAGGCGAGAATTGCTGACTTAGTGGCTCAGTGGAGGGAAGTTAGCCGCTAGCAAGAATGCTACAGTGCGTTGAGGACCCGTTCGTTTGCTTGTCGCTGTCAAATTTGCGGGACACAGCTAGAATGTGTAATCAACATGGAACGAAAGTATTAAAAACTCTATTGTTGGCCAAATTTATATCATTAATATCGTATATTGTTTATCTTGCGCAAGTTTAAGAGGCTGTTCAAACTACAAGTGTTTACAAAGAACAAGGAAGAAGAATGATGATAAACGTCTTGAACTTAATGAAAATGAGATACTATGCATCTCATTATGTGAATCATAACTGACTTAACAGCCAACTGCACTTTTTAGGAATGTTGCCTATCGTTCACAATCATTATGAGAGACAAGAACACACATGCCTTTTTAAAGATGATAAAAAACGCGTGCAAGATGAGGTTAATGGGAGTCACCGATGTAGCCTTCAAAGCTCTCTAAAACAACTTCAAAACCTTCCATCAATGTTTTATATACACACTGCAAGTCTATATATAATGTAGGGCTGCAACAACTAATCGATTAAATCGATTAAAATCGATTATAAAAATAGTTGCCGATTAATTTAGTCATCGATTCGTTGGATCTATGCTATGCGCAGGCGCAGAAGCTTTTAAAAAAAAACAACCTTTATTTATAAACTGCAACATGTACAAACAGCTGAGAAACAATAATCAAAATAAGTATGGTGCCAGTATGCTGTTTTTTTCCCAATAAAATACTGGAAAGGATAGAAATGTAGTTTGACTCTTTTATCCGATTATTAATCGATTAATCGAAGTAATAATCGACAGATTAATCGATTATCAAATTAATCGTTAGTTGCAGCCCTAATATAATGTAGGAACAGACATGTTCATAACAATATGTGATATTTTTGATATTTGGGTCATTTTGTGCAATATTTATTTATTTCCGTTCACAAAGCAGCGCACTTCCGACTTCTGGCAACAAACGCGAGAGTGTTCTAATCATGGCAGTCTTGGCAACAGACAACAAAGACGCCTGTTTTGGACAAATGAGGATTTACAACCTTATCTTTTTTAATCTGCACATACGGACGATGAACTGATGCTTATAGAAGCGAGCACGAAGGAAGGGCGAAACGCTGGAGCAGACGAAAGCCGAAAGAGTAAGGTCGGCGTGACTTGACGCTGTAAATGTGGAACTCGGAGCCAAGTCTGTGAAGGCTGTCATTCATCCAGGTCATGATATTTGATAATGATACTTAGATGAAATGCAGATAAAATGCAGTTTATTTGCCGTAATGAGAGTGAGGATTATTAACTTCGGAGCGTGGCTCCACATTGTGTATGAAGACACAATTAGCTGCTACCTTGTCAGCCGGGGTACTAAAATACAATACAATACAATATCAGCCAGAGAGGTCGGCCTTTCAGATTGGCTTTAAAAGGCATTTATCTGCAATGGCGATCACATACTTTTTGAAGAAAATCATCCAATACTGATCGGTGACTGATCAATCGGCACAGCCCTAAAAATGTATAAACAATATAGACACAATATATATCTTCATATTTATATTCAATATATACCGTAATTTCCGGACTATAAGCCGCACCTGACTATAAGCCGCACCAGCTAAATTTAGGGGAAAATACAGATTGCTCCATATATAAGCCGCACCCGACTATAAGCCGCAGGGTTTTGATCTGTAATTACCGTAGTATATAGGGGTTCCTGCTACCACAGAGGGGATTGTCGGGACAGAGATGACTGTTTGGGAACGCAAAGCGTCCCATTTATTAACAATAAATCTTTCAATCATTCAATCAAACTTTCACATCTTTGACATGGCGAACAGCATTCGTGCAGAGTACAAATAATACAACGGTGCAAAGTAATACAAAGTGCTCGCCTGTACGTTATCAAAATAACCAGCCTACCGGTATATGAAAAGTCGGTCTTTAATCATTGTGTCATCGTCTTCCTCCTGTGTACTAAAACCACTGAAATCCTCTTCGTCGGTGTCGGAGAAGAACGGGCCGTATATAAGCCGCACCCTTGTATAAGCCGCAGGGACCAGAACGAGGGGAAAAAGTAGCGGCTTATAGTCCGGAAATTACGGTATATTTTACATATATACTTGTTTTCATGTTAGCATTTAAGATAGCCAACGATTAGCAGCATTATTTGCTACCTAGTGATTAACGGCATTAGTCAGCAATTAGAGAGCTAGCTTTCTTCACCAGGAAATAAACAGTATCACCAGTCCATGAGTTTATTGAATTGAGGTTATCAATTAGGGTTCTACGATTTGAAAGAGTGATAATAACCGTCCAGAGTTTTATTGCAGTTTATCATTAATACTGGTAATCGTTACATCTACCTACTCAGTGGCCTAGTGGTTAGAGTGTCCGCCCTGAGATCGGTAGGTTGTGAGTTCAAACCCGGCCGAGTCATACCAAAGACTATAATAATGGGACCCATTGCCTCCCTGCTTGGCACCCAGCATCAGGGTTGGAATTGGGGGTTAAATCACCAAAATGATTCCCGGGCGCGGCACCGCTGCTGCCCACTGCTCCCCTCACCTCCCAGGAGGTGAACAAGGGGAGGGGTCAAATGCAGAGGACAAATTTCACCACACCTAGTGTGTGTGTGTGTGTGTGTGTGTGTGTGTGACAATCATTGGTACTTTAACTTTAATCCCTACTGCATAGTAATGAATCTAGATTTTGTTTGAGCTGTTACAGTCCACTTGAACTAGGGAGAAGTGGCTCCAGCACTCCCACGACCCCGTAAGGGTCAAGCGGTAGAAAATGGATGGATGGATGGAGGAAAAACACCCTAGTTAGGTGAGCCCACCCAATTATAAACGCTCACCATTTTGTATAAAGGAAAGTTTTGCCATATATCCTAAAATGCATCATGGAGTTTCACCAACTATCTGCCAGTCAGATACAGACAGAGCTGTAAGTTTTATTTTTAGGCAATATGGTAACCATAAGCTTAATGTTGCTGTTAAAATATTAGCACTGTTGCTATCATAGCTATGCTAGTGTTGCAAACGTTTTTTGTGCTCCTTTCAGGGATGCACGATACCAATAACTTCCTGCCTCTAGAGACTTTTTTTTTTTTCATCAAATGTGGTTTGTGTTCACAGCACGTCATAGTTAAGAGAAAAGAAGTGTTTGATTTGCTCACTCATTTAAAAAAAAAAAAAAAATCTGATTTATTGGTATGATGTTATAAGTCCTCATGTTAGTTAAAGTACCAATGATAGTCACACACACTAGGTGTGGTGAAATTATTCTCTGCATTTGACCCATCATCAGCCTAATAATCACCAGTGCTATATTTATCATGCATCCACAGTAACGCTTCTTGGAGACAGCTACTCCGTCGGGGACAGATGTAAACAAACACAGCTCATTAGCATTGAAGCTACAGGCATAGAAAACTAAAAGCACGTTTAAACCGTCTAAATTCCAGCTTGAAGGTTACATTCTGGACAACACACTTCAAATTGTTTAAAAAATACAAAAATATCATACCTAGAAAGTGCAGCTGTGTCTAACATGGTGGCCATTGAGTATAATTACACACCATTATTAAGTGTAATATTACAAATATATATAATAATACAGTATATATAATATCATATATACATTAGGTCAGGAAAAAACACAGAGGCTATTTCATCCCTACAAGCCTGTTTCGCAGATTTCTCTGCTCTTCAGGGGATTTTATTGAGCAGAGAAACCTACGAAACAGGCTTGTAGGGATGAAATAGCCTCTTGTGTTTTTTCCTGACCTAGTGTATACCGCTCTACCCCAGTATCAAGCACTGTATAAACCACAGAAACCTCAACTAATATCATATATATGTAATATTATATAGATATAATATAATTAAAAAATATATATATAATATAAATATTCAAATTACAGCTGTCAAATGATTTTTAATAAGATTAATCACATTTTGGAATTTGGATTACTCATGATTAATCACATGATTACTCGCTTGCGTGATTAAAGTTTGCTTAGAAAAGACTCCAATATTTGTACACAAATACATTTTTATTGTCAGAATGTCATCCAGGAATGTTTTTAAAAGTTTTACTTGAATACATGTCATTTATTTGCACAAAACTTGGTAGCAGTTTTGTCTAAAGTTCTTTTAAGCTGTTTTAAGAGCAGCAGTTCTGAAACTGTTTTCACCATGTAACAACTCAGAAAAAAACCTTGTCTGTTTGCTTTGTACATAATTTTAGCCGTTTGCAAATGCACCAAATCGTTGAATTTCAATAATTGTGATTTAATAAATAAAGGGTTTGTATGTTCTCTAAATCCAATATTATGTATTATTCTAATTGATCTTTTTTGTAACACAGTTAGTGAACGAAGCGCACATTTGTAGTTGTTTCCCCATATTTCTACACAATAACTCAGATATGGTAACACTAGCGAGCAGTAGAGAATATGAAGTGATTTTTGGTCTAGAACATCCATCCATCCATCCATCCATTTCCTACCGCTTGTCCCTTTTGGGGTAGCGGGGGGTGCTGGAGCCTATCTCAGCTGCATTCGGGCGGAAGGCGGTGTACACCCTGGACATATTTTGCTTTATTCATTATTGACATGTTTCTTGCTACTTTATGTTGTATATTTTTTACCTGAGATTTCCAATTAATTGTATCATCTATTATTACACCCAAAAATGTGTTTTCTTTTACCCTATTTGTATTTGTGTTTGACTTTCTCTTCTACTGTTGTCAGACCCACTCGACATCCATTGCTTTCGGTCTCCCTTAGAGGGGGGGGTTACCCACATATGCGGTCCTCTCCAAGGTTTCTCATAGTCATTCACATTGACGTCCCACTGGGGTGACTTTTCCTTGCCCGTATGTGGGCTCTGTACCGAGGATGTCGTTGTGGCTTGTACAGCCCTTTGAGACACTTGTGATTTAGGGCTATATAAATAAACATTGATTGATTGATTGATACTGTTACCAAATAGCATTATTTTAGTTTTGCTGAGATTCAAAATTAGTCTGTTTTTGTCAAATCACCTTTTTAATTTGTTAATTTCTTCTGTTATTTGTATTAGCTTCAGTGTGTTCTCTCCTGAACAAAATGCAGTTGTATCATCCCAAAATAATACTAACTTTAAGTCCTTTGTATCTTTACAAATGTCATTTATATAGAAATTGAAATATTTTGGTCCAAGTATTGATCCCTGAGGTACGCCAAAAAATATTTTCAGCTCCGTGGAAGTGTGTTCGCCTATCTTCACGTATTGCTTCCTGTTGGTTAAGTAGCTTCTTACCCAGTTCAAGACCAACCCTCTGATTGCATACCTTTCTAAGTTGTTTATTAAGATGCTGTGATTAATTGTGTCAAATGCTTTTGTTCGATCCATAAACACTGGTGCGAAAAACGAAAAAAACGCCACAAGTTGTGCAAATTCCAAACGGCTCATTTGGCGGATCTACTGTATGAAGCGAGGCAAGATTGTTTTATAAATATATCCGCAATGCCTCCACAGTTTGCTTTCAAATTTTCATGACTTATGCAGATCCCAAACACACAACAGCAGGTACTAGAGATGTCCAATAATATCGGACTGCCAATATTATCGGCCCATAAATGCTTTAAAATGTGATATCGGAAATTATCGGTATCGGTTTCAAAAAGTAAAATGTATGACTTTTTAAAACGCTGCTGTATGGAGTGGTACACGGACGTAGGGAGAAGTACAGAGCGCCAATAAACCTTAAAGGCACTGCCTTTGCGTGCCGGCCCAATCACATAATATCTACGGCTTTTCACACACACAAGTGAATGCAACGCATACTTGGTCAACAGCCATACAGGTCACACTGAGGGTGACCGTATAAACAACTTTAACACGGTTACAAATATGCGCCACACTGTGAACCCACACCAAACAAGAATGACCAACACATTTCGGGAGAACATCCGCACCGTAACACAACATAAACCCAACAGAACAAATACCCAGAACCCCTTGCAGCACTAACTCTTCCGGGACGCTACAATATACAACCCCCGCTACCCTCACCTCAACCCCGCTCACCTCAACCTCCTCATGCTCTCTCAGGGAGAGCATGTCCCAAATTCCAAGCTGCTGTTTTGAGGCATGTTAAAAAAAATAATGCAGTTTGTGACTTCAATAATAAATATGGCAGTGCCATGTTGGCATTTTTTCCATAACTTGAGTCGATTTATTTTGGAAAACCTTGTTACATTGTTTAATGCAGGGGTGCTCACACTTTTTCAGCATGCGAGCTACTTATAAAATGATCAAGTCAAAATGATCTACCTACTACAAAAATATATATATAGATAATATTTCTGCCTTATTTTTAAAGTCTCGGAACAATGAGTCAGCTGCTTCAACGAATGCCTCCTTTACCATCTCTCCGTCTTGGAAGGACTTCTTGTTATTAACGATGATGTGACTCACCCGGAACGATGCTTCGGTGGCGGCTTTCGCTTTTAAAGTTTGTTGTGTGAAAAATGACTGCTGTCCGGACAACTGGGATTTCAGTTCCTTCACCTTTCTTTTTCTCAGCTCCCTTTTCAGCGGGAAGTCAGTGTCGTATTTTCCATGAATAGTCAGAAAATGCCGCTCCACATTTCCCTTCTCTGGTATTGCGATGGCAGACTTGCAGATGAAGCAAACGCACTTCAAAAATGTCATTGTGAAAAAAAAGTCCTCCTCCCATTCCGTATGAAAGTGATACGTTTTTGTCTTCTTACTTGGTCCAGCTCCCCCACTCATTTTATACCCTTTCTTAGGTTTAAGAGAAAAAACTGAGGGCTGAAAATTGGCGGTAACTCGCTGACAAGCTTGTTAGTTTTGCTGCACTGAGCGCCGTTGTTTGCGCATGCGCAGTGACTTAAAGGCCTACTGAAACCCACTACTACCGACCACGCAGTCTGATAGTTTATATATCAATGATGAAATCTTAACATTATAACACATGCCAATACGGCCGGGTTAACTTATAAAGTGACATTTTAAATTTGCCGCTAAACTTCCGGTTCGAAAAGCCTCTGAGGATGACGTATGCGCGTGACGTAGACCGGGGAACACGGGTATGCCTTCCACATTGAAGCCAATACGAAAAAGCTCTGTTTTCATTTCATAATTCCACAGTATTCTGGACATCTGTGTTCGTGAATCTGTTTCAATCATGTTCATTGCATTATGGAGAAGGAAGCTAAGCAAGCAAAGAAGAAAGTTGTCGGTGCGAAATGGACGTATTTTTCGAACGTAGTCAGCAACAACAGTACACAGCCGGCGCTTCTTTGTTTACATTCCCGAAAGATGCAGTCAAGATGGAAGAACTCGGATAACAGAGACTTTAACCAGGAGGACTTTTGACTTCGATACACAGACGCCTGTAGAGAACTGGGACAACACAGACTCTTACCAGGATTACTTTGATTTGGATGACAAAGACGCAGACGTGCTACTGTGAGTATGCAGCTTTGGCTTCTAAACATTTGATCGCTTGACCGTATGTGCGCAACTTTTTTTTGCGTATGTACGTAACTTTTTTAAAATATATAAGTTTTATGAACCTTGGGTTAGGTGAACGGTCTTTTGGGCTGAGTGATTGTGTGTGTTGATCAGGTGTTTGAATTGTATTGGCGTGTTCTATGGAGCTAGGAGCTAGCAGAGGAGCTAGGAGCTAGCATAACACGTACCGTACCGTACGTGCGCGTCACGTACGTAACTTTTTAAAAATATATAAGCTTTATGAACCTTGGGTTAGGTGAACGGTCTTTTGGGCTGAGTGATTGTGTGTGTTGATCAGGTGTTTGAATTGTATTGGCGTGTTCTATGGAGCTAGGAGCTAGCAGAGGAGCTAGGAGCTAGCATAACATGTACCGTACCGTACATGCGCGTCACGTACGTAACTTTTTTAAAATATATAAGCTTTATGAACCTTGGGTTAGGTGAACGGTCTTTTGGGCTGAGTGATTGTGTGTGTTGATCAGGTGTTTGAATTGTATTGGCGTGTTCTATGGAGCTAGGAGCTAGCAGAGGAGCTAGGAGCTAGCATAACAAACACGCAGGTGTTTTTATGCAGGATTAATTTGTGGCATATTAAATATAAGCCTGGTTGTGTTGTGGCTAATAGAGTATATATATGTCTTGTGTTTATTTACTGTTGTAGTCATTCCCAGCTGAATATCAGGTCACCCCCGGCTCTCACAGCATCTTCCCTATCTGAATAGCTTCAACTCCCCACTAGTCCTTCACTTGCACTTTACTCATCCACAAATCTTTCATCCTCGCTCAAATTAATGGGGAAATTGTCGCTTTCTCGGTCCGAATATCTCTCACTTCATGCGGCCATCATTGTAAACAATAGGGAACTTTGCGTATATGTTCAACTGACTACGTCACGCTACTTCCGGTAGGGGCAAGCCTTTTTTTTATCAGATACCAAAAGTTGCAATCTTTATCGTCGTTGTTCTATACTAAATCCTTTCAGCAAAAATATGGCAATATCGCGAAATGATCAAGTATGACACATAGAATAGATCTGCAATCCCCGTTTAAATAAAAAAAATTCATTTCAGTAGGCCTTTAAAGGCCTACTGAAACCCACTACTACCGACCACGCAGTCTGATAGTTTATATATCAATGATGAAATCTTAACATTGCAACACATGCCAATACGGCCGGGTTAACTTATAAAGTGCAATTTTAAATTTCTCGCCACACTTCCGGTTGAAAACGTCTACATATGATGACGTATGCGCGTGACGTCAACGGTTGATACGGAAGTATTCGGACCCATTGAATCCAATACAAAAAAGCTCTGTTTTCATCCCAAAATTCCACAGTATTCTGGACATCTGTGTTGGTGAATCTTTTGCAATTTGTTTAATGAACAATGGAGACTGCAAAGAAGAAAGTTGTAGGTGGGATCGGTGTATTAGTGGCGGCCTACAGCAACACAACCACGAGGACTTTGAGGATAGCAGACGCGCTAGCCGAACGACCTCACCTTGACTTCCTCCGTCTCCAGGCCACCAACCGTATCGGTGATGGGGTGAAGTCCTTCGTCGTACCGTCAATCGCTGGAACGCAGGTGTGCACGGGTCGTGATGAGCAGATGAGAGCTGGCGTAGGTGCAGAGCTAATGTTTTTAGCATAGCTCTGTCGAGGTTCCGTAGCTAAGTTAGCTTCAATGGCGTCGTTAGCAACAGCATTGCTAGGCTTCGCCAAGCTGGAAAGCATTAACCGTGTAGTTACATGTCCAGAGTTTGGTAGTATTGTTGATCTTCTGTCTATCCTTCCAGTCAGGGACTTATTTGTTTTGTTTCTATATGCAGTAAAGCCAGATGCTATCACGTTAGCTCAGTAGCTAAAGAGCTTCACCGATGTATTGTCGTGGAGATAAAAGTCACTGTGAATGTCCATTTCGCGTTCTCGACTCTCATTTTCAAGAGGCTATAGCAGGGGTCGGCAACCCGCGGCTCCAGAGCCGCATGCGGCTCTTTGACCACTCTGATGCGGCTCAGCTGCATGCTTGCCGACCCCCCCCCCCATTTTCCCAGGAGACTTATGGATCTCAGTGCCTCTCCTAGATAACTCCCAGGGAAAATATAATCCTATTTTCACTCTAATTACTAAATTAACGGAATGCCCTAATTGCACTGTAGTAATTGTTCTCTATAGCATTTACAAACAGCGTGCCAGCACGGCCACATGTTGTATGTAGCTTATACTTGCACACGTAGGAGACAGCAAGGCATACTTAGTCATCAGCCACACAGCTTACACTGACGGTAGCCGTATCAAACAACTTTAACACTGTTACGTTAAAAATATGCGCCACACTGTGAACCCACACCAAAAAAGAATGAAAAACACATTTCTGGAGAACATCCCACCATAACACAACATAAACACAACACAACCAATACACAGAATCCCATGCAGCCCTAACTCTTCCGGTCTAGATTATACACCCCCGCTACCACCAAATCCCCACACACATCAACCCCCCCCCCCCCCCCCCCCCCCCCTCCGTGTGTTGGTTGAGCGGAAGAGTTAGGGCTGCATGGGATTCTGGATATTGGTTGTGTTGTGTTTATGTTGTGTTACAGTGCAGATGTTCTCCAGAAATGTGTTTGTCATTCTTTTTTGGTGTGGGTTCAAAGTGTGGCACATATTTGTAACGTAACAGTGTTAAAGTTGTTTTATAAGGCTACTGTCAGTGTAAGATGTGTGGCTGCTGACCTAGTACGCCTTGCTGTCACTTACGTGATCAAGCTGAAACTGCATTCTACATGTGGTCGATCAGGTACACTGTTTGGGCAGGCCGTTGTGGGCGTCAAAAGCAGTGCCATCACGCCCTGATATTCGGGAGTCTCCCGGAAAAAATGAGAGGGTTGGCAAGTATGACGCTATCAAGCGCCATTCATTCAAAACTCGCGGGCCGCACTAACATCAAATTTCCACATTAAAGTGCGTGTGTCTAAGACCCCTGGTTAACATAGCACAAAGCACTAAAGCTTTGTATGCGGTGTTTTTCATTTTCAATTTTAAAATTTTTTTTGTGGCTCCCATTATTTTCTTTAATTTGTGAAACTTGCCAAAATGGCTCTTTGAGTGGTAAAGGTTGCCGACCCCTGGGCTATAGTATCCGAGGTGGTTTAAAACACAAATCCGTGATCCACAATAGAAAAAGGAGAGAGTGTGGAATCCAATGAACCCTTGTACCTAAGTTACGGTCAGAGCGAAAAAAGATACGTTCTGCACTGCACGCTAGTCCTTCACTTTCCTCATCCACGAATCTTTCATCCTCGCTCAAATTAATGGGGTAATCGTCGCTTTCTCAGTCTGAATCTCTCTCGCTGCTGGTGTAAACAATAGGAAAATGTGAGCAGTCCTTCCTCCGGTGTCGTCACGCTACTTCCGGTAGGGGCGAGGCTTTTTTTTTTTTATCAGAGACCAAAGGTTGCGAACTTTATCGTCGTTGTTCTATACTAAATCCTTTCAGCAAAAATATGGCAATATCGCGAAATGATCAAGTATTACACATAGAATGGATCTGCTATCCCCGTTTAAATAAATAAAAATCATTTCAGTAGGCCTTTAAGTGTTAGAAAAACGCAAATATTATCTGACTGGCTGCCCTGTTTATCAATCAAAAGACGGGATGGATGATAGGCTGGCGTCAATTTTTTCTATTTTTTTTTTTTTAATGTAATGCAAATTTTTTTTAATGTAATGCGATCTACCAATACTACCTTTGCGATCGACTGGTAGATCGCGATCGACGTATTGAGCACCCCTGGTTTAATGCATCCAGCGGGGCATCACAACAAAATTAGGCATAATAATGTGTTATTTCCACGACTGTATATATTGGTATCGGTTGATATCGGAATTGGTAATTAAGAGTTGGACAATATCGGAATATCGGCAAAACAGCCATTATCGGACACCTCTAGCAGGTACCAATAGGTAAGCAAAGTTGGTTTAGCATAATAGGGTCATCTTATATCAACTTCTCTGCAATCCAGACAAGCAAATGCTGTCAGGATAAAGTGTTTCATTTCACATATTACTAAATGAGTATGCATCTGGATGCTGTTTATTATGTGCCTATTAAGTGAGAGTGAGCCACAATTCTTCCTGCAGCATATGAGCAAGTAGGCCCCACTGTGAGGGCTCTCCATGCCAAACATGACATTACTCATCCAGCCCCAGGCACCTGAGAGCTGCACAGCACCAATCAGACTGCTGCACTGTGATTCACTCACTTGCATAACAGCCACCACCATATTCCATTTTGTTTTTTTAACTGTAGCACTCCCACAACAAGTAAGCCTCCTGTCTCTCAGGCAATGGAGGTGCATGCAGCAGCAGCATCATTAAAGTGAAGATGCAGGACTTGACCCATTTTCCTCTGACAGCTCAAATCAACGCGCAAACTAAGAAGACATTCATCGAAAAAGGCTTTAAAATGAGGTCAGTGGGTGTTTTGTTGCGGGTTCACGTCCAAAAAAAACCAACATGACACCTGCACCGTTTTGGCGTCCGTCCAGCACCTTAAAAGAAAAAGTCTTACCTTCGGACAGCTCCAAGTCCAACTCCGCCAGCTGGTCCCTGACCTCTTTAGGCAGAGCCGACAAATCGACGCCTCGGTCGGCCATGGCGGGGAGCGCGGGCAGCCTGCTGCTGGGTGTTCGCGATATCTCTGCCGGCGCAGGCGACGGTCCCGCATGAAGGAGGCGAGAAGGAGTCAAGAGGCGGCGGCTGCGGCGTTTACTCCATCCCGGAGTCTCCCAGCAGCAGCAGCAGCAGCAGCAGCAGACACCGCCATGACTGACTGACTCCACTGGGAGCACAACCGCCAAGTGGGCGTCACGTGACCAATAGAAAGTAGCGGCGCAGCGTTGACGCGCCCTCTGGTGGTGACTTTGTGTGTCGGCAGGAAGAAGAACAACTCGCCAGTTTACACTGAAGCTGGGCGATTTTGCAAATTGTGGTATCAAATAGATACCAAGTTTAAAAAAAAAACACGAATGAATCGATTTAAACTATTTCACAAACATCGGGTCTGGTTCAAATATAGAGATGAGGGTCTTTAATTTGATCTGACTTTGTCTCAAAGTGTTAACATGTGCTAAATGTTTCCTTACCATTAGGGGTGTGGGAAAAAAATCGATTCGAATTCGAATCGCGATTCTCACGTTGTGCGATTCAGAATCGATTGTCATTTTTAAAAAATCGATTTAATATTTTTAATTTTTTTGTTTTTTTTAAATGAATCAATCCAACAAAACAATACACAGCAATACCACAACAATGCAATCCAATTCCAAAACCGACCCAGCAACACTCAGAACTGCAATAAACAGAGCAATTGAGAGGAGACACAAACACGACACAGAACAAACCAAAAGTAGTGAAATAAAAATGAATATTTTCAACAACAGTATAAATATTAGTTACAATTTCAACATAGCAGTGATTAAAAATCCCTCATTGACATTATCATTAGACATTTATAAAAATAAAAATAAAAGAACAATAGTGTCACAGTGGCTTACACTTGCATCGCATCTCATAAGTTGACAACACACTGTGTCCAATATTTTCACCAAGATAACATAAGTCATATTTTTGTTTCATTTAATAGTTAAAACAAATTTACATTATTGTGATCAGTTGATAAAACATTGTCCTTTACAATTATAAAAAGCTTTTTACAAAAATGTACTACTCTGCTTGCATGTCAGCAGACTGGGGTAGATCCTGCTGAAATCCTATGTTTTGAATGAATAGAGAATCGTTTTGAATCTGGAAAAAAAAATCGTTTTTGAATCGAGAATTGTGTTGAATTGAAAAAAAATCGATTTTGAATCAAATCGTGACCCCAAGAATCGATATTGAATCGAATCGTGGAACACCCAAAGATTCACAGCCCTACTTACCATTATTGCTATGTTGTCTAGACTTAGACTTAGATTTAAACAAACTTTAATGATCCACAAGGGAAATTGTTCCACACAGTAGTTCAGTTACAATGATGGAAAGTGTAAGGATGGAAAGGACAAAGCAGGTATAAATAGACTAAATATAGCAATATAAAATATAACATATATACGTAATATATAAATAATATATGTACAGTATATTATACATACTGATATATTATGTCTATATCATATATACAATATACAACAATTACCATGTACAATGTTACAGTATATGTGACAGAAGCAGCATAAAATAGAGAGTAAATCCAGCAGAAAATAGAAAATAGACATTAAAAACAAAGAAGTAGCTAACATAGAAGGTGTCAGGTAATAGTCAGGTATTACCATTGTTGGTATGTTCATTCTTCCTAAATTGTTGATACACATTATTGTTAAATTATCTCATTGTCATCCCATTGGGTTGAGTTTTTTTTGCCCTGATGTGGGATCTGAGCCGAGGATGTCGTTATGGCTTGTGCAGCCCTTTGAGACACTCGTGATTTAGGGCTATATAAGTAAAATTCGATTGATTGATTGATTACAGTGTAATAATTATTGTTACCTGTGGTAATGCCACTATGAGACAACATTTGTATAATCCTTAAACATAGAAACAGTGAAACTCAGTGTATCAATCACTGAATGGAGAACTGGGGGTGGGATTAAATAAATGATCTTCTTCCCACTCCCTTTCAGGCAAAACTGGACCATCATGCTTACATACTGTACATTACCTTTTTCATTATATTAATTTATGCTATTACGTGTTGTCAATCTTGTACTTTTTTTATGTCATTGCCTGAAATAAATGAATAAATGAAAAATGAATTGAACAATAATTACAAACAAAGAAGCATTTTCAATGTAGTGTCGTTGACAAATTTCAGAAAAACAGATTACTTATAAATATTAAAAAAACCTGTATTGATTGCCTTTGGAATTTTGCCTTTAAATTTGTTAATTATAATTGTCAGAAAAAAATAGTAGGCATATAAACCCCATCAATACATTTTCTACCACATGTCCCTCTCAAAACAAAAAAATCAATCACATACACTATATTGCCAAAAGTATTTGGCCACCTGTCTTGACTCACATATATTCCTAACCCATAGGGTTCAATACGATGTGGGTCCACCTTTTGCAGCTATTACAGCTTCAACTCTTCTGGGAAGGCTGTCCACAAGGTTGCGGAGTGTGTTTATAAGAATTTTCGACCATTCTTCTAAAAGCGCATTGGTGTGGTCACACACTGATGTTGGTCGAGAAGGCCTGGCTCTCAGTCTCCGTTCTAATTCATCCCAAAGGTGTTATATCGGGTTCAGGTCAGGACTCTGTGCAGGCCAGTCAAGTTCATCCACACCAGACTCTGTCATCCAAGTCTTCATGGACCTTGCTTTGTGCACTGGTGCACAGTCATGTTGGAAGAGGAAGGGGCCCGCTCCAAACTGTTCCCACAAGGTTGGGAGCATGGAATTGTCCAAAATGTTTTGGTATCCTGGAGCATTCAAAGTTCCTTTCACTGGAACTAAGGGGCCAAGCCCAACTCCTGAAAAACCACCCCACACCATAATTCTTCCTCCACCAAATTTCCCACTCGGCACAATGCAGTCCAAAATGTAGCATTCTCCTGGCAACCTCCAAACCCTGACTCGTCCATCAGATTGCCAGATGGAAAAGCGTGATTCATCACTCCAGAGAGCGTGTCTCCACTGCTCTAGAGTCCAGTGGCGAAGTGCTTTACATCACTGCATCCGACGCTTTGCATTGGACTTGGTGATGTATGGCTTAGAGGCAGCTGCTCGGCCATGGAAACCCATTCCATGAAGCTCTCTGCGTATTGTACGTGGGCTAATTGGAAGGTCACATGAAGTTTGGAGCTCTGTAGCAACTGACTGTGCAGAAAGTCGGCGACCTATTTGCACTATGCGCTTCAGCATCCGCTGACCCCTCTGTCAGTTTACGTGGCCTACCACTTCGTGGCTGAGTTGCTGTTGTTCCCAAACTCTCCCATGTTCTTATAATAAAGCCAACAGTTGACTTTGGAATATTTAGGAGCGAGGAATTTTCACGACCGGATTTGTTGCACAGGTGGCATCCTATGACAGTTCCACGCTGGAAATCACTGAGCTCCTGAGAGCGGCCCATTCTTTCACAAATATTTGTAGAAACAGTCTCCATGCCTAAGTGCTTGATTTTATACACCTGTGGCCGGGCCAAGTGATTAGGACACCTGATTATGATCATTTGGATGGGTGGCCAAATACTTTAGGCAATATAGCATATAAATACAACATAAGGCAATGCAACAAAAACTTTGTGGATACAGGACTCGAACATTATAAATACATTTAATTTAATCAAATTGGAATAATAGGATATTGAGACTGATTTGGTGGATTTGAAGATTCCTTTTTTATTTATAAATGAAATTGTAAATGGGTATTTGGTGGGTAGATTTTGAAATGTATTGTATTGTACTGTATTTTGTATATTGTATGATGATGTATATTTTAACTGTGGGTCCCTGTCCATAAACTGTGTGCTTCCAGGGATGACCTTTTTTGCAGAACGGACTCTGATATTAACAAAAGAAACAATGAAATACAAAACTGTCTGTAAATAATTAAATACATTAAAAAAATAAAAAGGAACATGAAAAAAATCCATAAAATAAAAAAAAATCCATCAAACAGGGCTTCACGAATTTAAATCAAACCAATTTAATTAATACTGATACCAGATAAATACAGAGCCAGTATTATACTTTTTACTTTAATTTTTTTTAAAGGTCATTTTATTGCTTTTGAGATTTTTCCTTTAGATTTGTTGATTATGATTATTGTCAAAATAACATAGCAGGCAAACAAAACAAAAAAATAAACAATATATAATACAATATGAGAAATTGCAGCAAAACGTTATGTAAACGGGACCAGAAAAAAAAATAGTTAAAAGAAAACTAAAAAGATCAATAAATAAAATAGAAATTCATCAAACAAAAATCAAAGCTATTTATTACATACTGATACCAAACAAATACAGGGCCAGTATTATTCTATTTACTCGCATATTTTTTTAAAGATCATTTGATTGCCTTTGGGATTTTGCCTTTAAAGTTGTTGACTATGATTAGTGTCAGAATAAAATAGTAGACAGACAAAACAAAAAATCTATCATATATAAATACAACAATTAACGATATAAGGCGATGCAACAAAAACTGTATATATACACACATAGGACCAGAAAAGGATACAATATTGAATAAAAAGCTCAATTCCAAAAAATCAGTAAGATAAAAATGCATTGATATGCGGTATGCAACAAAAACATATTCATACTGGTGAACCAAGCAGGGTTTGACTAAATCAAATCAAAGCTATTTAATAAATACTGGTACCATTTTTTTTTTTTAAAAGATCATTTGATTGCTTTTGTGATTTTTCCTTTAAATTTAATTGTTTGACAGAATAAGACAGCAGGCAAACAAAAACAAAAAAAATCAACAATATAAATAAATACAATTTCAACATATTTCGTTATTACATACAATTACCGTCATTCCTTGCCACATCATGTTTTAAATATTGCAGCTTTACCACATTGTGGATATGGTTTGAACATATTATACAAAATATTTCCCTAAACAAAGCATTTAAAAAATAACAAAAAAAGTAAAGTACCTCTGATGACACACACTAAGTGTGGTGAAATTACCCTCTGCATTTGACCCATCCCCTTGTTCCAACACCTGGGAGGTGAGGGGAGCAGTGAGCAGCAGCGGTGGCCGTGCTCGGGAATCATTTTGGTGTTTTAACCCCCAATTCCAACCCCTGTGGCTGATTAAACTAAATATATCAAAACTGTAGTATTTGAGGAGACCAAACCAGGCATGCTTTTAGTATAGTAGCCACTGATTGGCTCGTATGCTGGATTAAAAGTGTGATGGTGACTAAAGGGTGTTATTTCATAATGTTGACAAACATATTTAGAACGTCGTGAACAGGTTTTTTATGCTCTAGCTATGAAATTATATGAAATAAATATTATACTAAATTATATAAATGTATCAAATATTAAGTATAGATTCATAATTGCCGATTCTTACTTCGCAGAAATTCATTTATTGTAGTTATGTCTAGAACCAATTAACAGCGATAAACGAGGGATTTGTGCACACAGGACCAGAAAAGGATAAAATAAAGGATTAAAAAAGTGAAAAGATGAAAAATAAAATAAAAATACTTAAACAGGACTTGACTAAATTAAATCAATTAAATACTGATAGCTAGTGCTGGGTAAATGACGCCTCAGTGAGTGTGTGGTCCACTCACTGGCTGTATTGACACTGCACTGATACTTTGTTAGTGTTTCATAAAGGTTGTCCGCCATCTGCTGGATTAAAATAGTCACTACATTTGACCGACGAATACAATTATTATTTTTTGTTATTTTCAAACAAATTGCTGCACAGAAAGGAAAATGAAACACATAACTTTGGTAAATGAGCCACATAGTAAACAGAAAAAAGGTACAGGTGCTTGAGTAATTAGGTAATTTTACTGTTTTAGTTCAATTTAGGTCGTTAATGGAGACAAAAAAACGCATGTCAAAACACGTTCCACAACTCCCCTGACTTTTTTCAGGAACTATCACTATTGCCAGTTGATGATAAACAGTTAGGCCTTTTGCAGTCAAATGACACAGCTGTTGTATCAGTCACGTTTTTTTTCTTAAAGGGACACACGCATCAAGGTATCGAGAGACACGGTATCACTCCCTAATGTTTCAGAGGGCATTGATGCTTCTGTATCGTTTAACCCACCACTACTGATACCAAGTAAATACAAAGCCAGTATTGTACCTGATTTTTTTGTACTTTTTGACTTTTTAAAAGGTCATTTAGATGCTTTTGTGATTGAAAACACGGTGAAAACACTTTTTTTTGTCCATTAAGTTATTTTATTTTCCCAAGACAATGTATTCATTAGCCTATACACACGTATTTCTCCCATCTTGAGGCCTGAGTATCCGAGCAACTCCCTCTGAACAAATATCTTCGAGAGACATTTCTCTATGTGGTTCAACCTCTGTTAAATATACAAGACTGGTTCAAAAATATTTATGACATGATGGGCGGGAGAGGGGTTTGGGGGCACACAGACATTTAAAAAAACAAAAACGAAAAGGGTTGTCAAGGTGACAGTGACGAGGGGGAAACGACAGGACAGTCTTGGAAGTACAAGGCGTTAAAAAACAATCTGCAATTACAAACTGAACATTTCAAAAGAAGCACCTTGCACAAGTACTTTTGTCTACTTCATGATACAAAACCGCAAACCCAGGACAAGTGCGATGTCCGACCAACGTGCATAACCGCCGATCGCATCCATTCAAGAACACACGCATTCACATTCTGCTCGACCGCGCCGCTCTCTCAGTGACTGCGCAGAACGCAAAAAACATTGAGACTTAATATAAAAATATATTGCACAACTCTTTGCTCAAATGAAATGCATTCAATCCGCTAGTTCTCTCTCCAATTGTTTTAAAAGGGCATCTAAAGCTAACCGTTAATCCATGAGTCACCAAGGTGGTGTT
The DNA here is from genome assembly GCF_033978785.1 of Entelurus aequoreus. Taxonomy (NCBI): domain Eukaryota; kingdom Metazoa; phylum Chordata; class Actinopteri; order Syngnathiformes; family Syngnathidae; genus Entelurus; species Entelurus aequoreus. Next base: position 34,051,651 of record NC_084731.1, read on the forward strand.
GTAAAATGGCTAAAATGCCACTCGGTGTGATGAATTAAGTGGTTTACATCAACCTTGAATAATCCATTCGGTCTATAGGGTTTTATATATTATTTATGTCTAATAGAACACTCTGAAGGGGAGGATTGTTGAAGATGAAAGCGGTCTGGCAACACTCAGCGGGCTTGTAAAGCACTAAAATAAATGTTATTCAGGAACAATTAACTCCAAGTAAGAAATACACTGCCAGGCCCAAATTTGACAGGTTAGAGTAAGACAACTGATATGAGGGGTACAGCAGGACTCATAGATCGTTAAGTTAGTTTCTTAAAGTGTCAAATGACATGAGAAAGGTTGGCTAGATTCATCTTGCAAAAAAATTATTAAAATGGGTTTAAATAATGGCTTAATAAGTGTTGGCAACCCGGATTTCTCCTACCACGTCGTCTTATTCTCTGGCAGACCAAGTGCTTATCATTCCTTCGAAGAAGGGTAGTTACAATACATGCCGCCACCTATTGTATGGACTGAGTTGTAAGAACAAAAGGTACATTCGCGGACACTCTCATTAAAGTGTGTTTATAAGCGAGGGTGAAAAGGTAGCTTCAATGAATGTATGAGAAACACTGGAGTTAATCTAATCCAGTAAATTAAAGAAAATGTTGGGTGATACAATCAAGTCCTAATGGAAAGGATGTACAAGTGAAAATCTACGCAACAGTGAGCAAATCTAAATATATGATAATATTGTAAGCTGCTCTTATGTCTGGACACAAATGATTGATTGTGACATGGACATGAGACGTGTGTTATGAAATTAAAGATAAAGGCGATCCAACTAAATTACTGTGAATATTTGGGCCAGCCAGTGTCCAAACTTTACAAAAAACGTACTATTTAGCATTTTGTTTACAGGCTAAAAGTCAATTCAGTGTAGATATGCTATGAAAAAAACAGCTTGCATCTCTGCTTAGTGTGTAGGAGACGAAGCATGTTATCATTATAAATTATGTCTCCTTAAAATGATGCTCTTTTTGCTGTAACTTTCTAGATTAAATTTTTTTTATATACCCCGGTGCCAATTAAAAACAAGCTGCAGTTTGGATATCCCTGGTGTAGATATTTAAAAAGGAGCGAGAAATGCTTTAAAAACAAAGCAGAAAGCGACAACAGCTTGCATTAAGCCACCCGCACTTCAGCGGAAGGTCACTGCATTACTAAAACACTGTTGGGCGTGTGCTAACAGGTTGGTGGGAGGGGGTGAGTGTGGGGCAGGTGGTGCTAATTCATTACAGTTTAGTTTATGGGCCACACAGAGACAGGCACTGGATTTCGTGTGGGATTGATAAAAGTGAGCTTTAAAGATTTTTCATTCATACTTCTCATTCAAACAAGAACTTTTGAACAGGAACCCATAGCTCCCAGAGTGTTTTCCCTATTTACAGACACAGAGACAGGAAGGGCTAGCAGCAGCCCGATGTCTTTGTGTGATTATCATTGGCGTGATGGGAGGCAAGGGTCCTAGTCTGAGGGTGTGGGAGTGATGGAGGCTCCTCCGTTATACCACCTTGCACCTGTCCGGCCTCCAAATGCCACTCGAGTCTATACTGGCTACCTGCGTCGGCACATCATCTCGGTGTTGACTGGGACTGCGTCACCATGACGACCCCTCCGGGCTGGCCCGATCCCATGCCAGCCAAGACGGACATAGCCACCGCCTCTGCGGCGCGGACGCTCATCCCGTTGATGGTGGGCCCCGGGCTGGAGGGCGGGGCGGCGGGCGACGACCCGTGTTGGATAACAGCTGCTGGGGATCCGATGGGCTCGGCGGAAGTCTCTCTAGAGGCTTCCTCTCCTCCTGCAGCTGAAGGCAGAAAAAGAAACATTCACCCTTAAGAGAGGTGAGCGGGTAAGGAGAACACATTAGATGGATGAGATGATAAATGGATCCTACATAGCACACAGCATTGGATGACTGGTGGCGGGAGTGGATGGTTTACCTAAGAAAGCTGCTTTCTTCTGCATAACAGTGACGGGGCAATCTTTGTGGGCCAGGAGGAGCTGCTTCAGCTGAGCCACCTCGTTCCTCAGCAGCGTTACTTCATTCTGCCAAAAACACAAACCAAAAGGCAGACAATGATTATTATTAGAGATGTCCGATAATGGCTTTTTTGACGATATCCGATATTGTCCAACTCTTAATTACCGATATAAACCGATACCGATATATACAGTCATGGAATTAACACATTTTTATTCCTTATTTTGTTGTGATGCCCCGCTGGATGCATTAAACAATGTAACAAGGTTTTCCAAAATAAATCAACTCAAGTTATGGAAAAAAATGCCAACATGGCACTGCCATATTTATTATTTATTTACATACCTCAAAACAGCAGCTTGAAATTTGGGACATGCTCTCCCTGAGAGAGCCTGAGGAGGTTGAGGTGGGCGGGGATGTATATTGTAACGTCCCGGAAGAGTTAGTGCTGCAAGGGGTTCTGGGTATTTGTTCTGTTGTGTTTATGTTGTGTTACGGTGCGGATGTTCTCCCGAAATGTGTTTGTCAATCTTGTTTGGTGCGGGTTCACAGTGTGGCGCATATTTGTAACAGTGTTAAAGTTGTTTATACGGTCACCCTCAGTGTGAGCTGTATGGCTGTTGACCAAATATGCGTTGCATTCACTTGTGTATGTGAAAAGCCGTAGGTATTATGTGATTGGACCGGCACGCAAAGGCAGTGCCTTTAAGGTTAATTGGCGCTCTGTACTTCTCCCTACGTCCGTGTACACAGCGGCGTTTTTACTTTTTGAAACCGATACCGATCATTTCTGAACAGATACCGATAATTTCTGATAGTACATTTCAAAGCATTGATCGGCCGATAATATCGGCAGCCCGATATTATCGGACAGCTCTAATTATTATATAATCTCACATGCTGTGTTTTTTCAATCATCACTGTGGGCTCAAGTGCAGTAAAACCGGGAGACTCCCGGTAAAACCGGGAGGGTTGGCAAGTATGAAATGGATAAAAGTAGAGATGTCCAATAATGGCTTTTTTGCCGATATCCGATATTCCAATATTGTCCAACTCTTAATTACCGATTCCGATATCAACCGATACTGATATATACAGTCGTGGAATTAACACATTATTATGCCTAATCTTGTTGTGATGCCCCGCTGGATGCATTAAACAATGTAACTTTACCATGAATTGATTAACGTGGACCCCGACTTAAACAAGTTGAAAACCTTATTCGGTTGTTACCATTTAGTGGTCAATTATACGGAATATGCACTGTACAATCTACTAATACAAGTTTCAATCAATCAATCAAAAACAAGGTTTTCCAAAATAAGAGAACAACTTCAACTCCAGTTATGGAAAAAAGTGCCAACACGGCACTGCCATATTTATTATTGAAGTCACAAAGTGCTTTTTTTTTTTAACATGCCTCAAAACAGCAGCTTGGAATTTGGGACATGCTCTCCCTGAGATAATCCTAATACCCACTACAACTATGGGAAATACTATACTTTGACTTTCAAAAAGTGCTTTTTTTTTTTTTTTAAACATGCCTCAAAACAACAGCTACAAAAACAATGAAGGCACACAGCTTCAGTCCAGAGTATACTAGAGCATACTTGCCAACCTTGAGACCTCCGAATTCCGGAGATGGGGGTGGGACGGTTGAGGTGTGACCTGTATGGCTGTTGACCAACTATGCGTTGCATTCACTTATGTGTGTGTAAAAGCCGCATATATTATGTGACTGGGCCGGCACGCTGTTTGTATGGAAGCAGACGTGAGGACAGGTTGTAGAGGACTCTAAAGGCAGTGCTTTTAAGGCCCGCCCCCAATATTGTTGTCCGGGTGGGAATCGGGAGAAATTCGGGAGAATGGTTGCCCCGGGAGATTTTCAGGAGGGGCACTGAAATTCGGGAGTCTCCCGGGAAAATCGGGAGGTTGAAACAGATACCGATAATTTCCGATATTAAATTTTAAAGCATTTATCTGCCGATATTATCGGACATTTCTAGATAAAAGTTTCTTCAAAGTTCCTCGAGAGGCAATCAAGAAGGGCGGAAGAGTCCAAGATTTTACCAAATGACAAACGAGAAAAGCAGCACACACTCCAGTCCAAGGGAGTGAAGTCAAAGAACGCACAACTTTGCAGTGATCTCTTCGTTAAAGGTTGGTTTGATATACTTTTAACGTTTAGTGTCTCTCATTTAAGTATTATCTTGATATTGTTTGTATTTCTGAAACACATTTTTGCTGTGAGTGTTTCGTAAAGCACAAACTCGGTGAGACAAAAAAAATAATAAAGCAATTGTGAGCAAAACCTGAAATAGTTAAGCTTTTACCAAAGGCAATGATCATAAACGAAGCTTTCAGCACATACACAATGTTGACGTCTATAGTTAAATATTTAAAAAGATGGGGAAAACATGCGTACTTGTAAACGCCGCGTGTAACAACAACAGACATGGCAGTTGACGCAAAGTTAAATCATGAAATGCAACTTTACCCGAGCAAAAACAATGCATATTTATACAGGAGAGTCTTGATACCAATTTCCTTGACACAGCCACACACAAATAGGTTGTAAACCTCCATGCTTTTCCAAGATTCCATCTGTTTTGTCGTGTAGAATGATGTCTGGAGCACCAGATAGTTCGATATGTTTGGGAAGGCAACCGACGGATAATCCTTGATATCAGTCGACAAACCTTTTTTTTTTTTAAAGTATAGGGATCTATTCCATTGGACCAGGGGTGGCCAACAAGCGGCTCGCGAGCCTCATGCGGCTCTTTGGCTGGTTTCATGCGGCTCTTAACTCTATTAGAAAAAAAATAAATAATAAAAAAAATAAAAATAAAAAATCTATTAGTGCCCACGAGGTGTAGACGCGACAAACTCTTTGATATCGGAGGCCCACGTTGCCGTGTTACTGTACTGTAGTATATCTCATACCCTCCCGATTTTCCCGGGAGACTCCCGAATTTCAGTACCCCTTCCGAAAATCTCCCGGGGCAACCATTCTCCTTAATTTCCCCCGATTTCCACCCGGACAACAATACTGGGGGCGTGCCTTAAAGGCACTGCCTTTAGCGTCCTCTACAACCTGTCGTCACGTCCGCTTTACCTCCATACAAACAGCGTGCCGGCCCAGCCACATAATATATGCAGCTTTTAAACACACTTAAGTGAATGCAAGGCATACTTGATCAACAGCCATACAGGTCATACTGAGGGTGATCGTATAAACAACTTTAACACTGTTACAAATATGCGCCACACTGTCAACCCACACCAAACAAGAATGACTAACACTTTTCGGGAGAACATCTGCACCGTAACACAACAGAACAAATACACAGAACCCCTTGCAGCACTAACTCTTCCGGGACGCTACAATATACACCCCCCGCTACCACCAAACCCCCCCACCCCCTGAATTCGGAGGTCTCAAGGTTGGCAAGTATGGTATATCTACTGTCCCTGGCGTTCGCCGAGACATACGGCCGCTTCATTGACTTCCGCTCAGCACAAAGAGGGCGTTTTCTCAAAATCTAGCTTGTAAAACACTGTGGCGTTCAACACGAGGCCTCTTCTATCGGCCGTGATCGTGATCATCACGAAAAAAAAAGGAAATACTTGGATTACAATACTCTGATTACTTTTTTCGCCCGGCTTAAGCCGGTTTGAGTTGGACAAAAGAAGAAGAAGAAGCCGAAGCCGGTTTGAGTGACGTCAAACGTGCATGTGTGGGAGATCACAGTAGTAAACAATTTGTGACAAGTTCGCTCTCAAAATGGCAGGGAAAAAAAGCACATCAAAACGAAAATATGAAGAACACAGGACATTTTAACAGTGTGGGAGAGTTTATATTTTTTTGTTGAACGTAATGGCAAGCCATTCTGCCTTATATGTCAGGCGTCATTAGCGCATTTCAAAGCTTCAAATCTTCAGCGTCACTTCAGCTCACTCCATGCTAACATCGATCAGGAATTCCAAAAGGGACAGAACTTCGTAAGCACAAGTTGGCCACTTTGAAAAGTCAGGCAGAAAAGCAGAAACAGTTTTTCCAAAAATTTACGAAGCACTCAAAGACCGTAACGCTTGCATCATATCAACTGGCTTGGAACATTGCACAGGCTAAAAAGCCATACAATGAAGGGGACTTCGTTAAAAAATGCCTCAGTCATGCTGTTGAAATCTTGTCTCCTGAAGACGACAAACTAAAAAGAAGGGTATAAGAAGTCCAACTGTCCCGCCACACTGTTGAACGCAGAATATCGGACATTAACACCGCTATTGAATCACAGTTGCACTCTGACCTTCAAGCATGTGAGTATTTTAGTGTCGCATTGGATGAGAGTTGTGACATACAAGACAAGCCTCAGTTAGCAATATTTGCACGGTCTGTGTCAAACAATTGTGTGCTAAAAGAAGAACTCCCTAATATTGTGCCATTAAAAGACAGAACCCGTGGCATAGATGTGAAAGAAACAATGATGGCTGCATTTGCGAAAGCAAATCTGCCCATACAGAAACTAACTGCAATAGCCACGGATGGAGCACCAGCCATGATCGGATCTGTGAATGGGCTTGTGGGGCTGTGCAAAGCTGACGAAACATTTCCAGAGTTTTGGAATTTCCACTGCATTATCCACAGGGAGCAACTCATGTCTAAATCATTGAATTTAGACAACGTCATGAAGCCCGTGATGGAAATCGTCAATTACATCCGCACACATGCACTTAACCACAAGCAATTCAGGAATCTTATCGCTGAGCTGGACCAAGGGCTTCCAGGTGACCTGCCGCTGCACTGCACTGTGAGGTGGCGTTTAAAAGGTAAGGTACTCTCTCGCTTTTTTGAGCTTTTGGATGCTGTGAAACTGTTCATAGAAGAGAAGGACAAGGACTATCCCGAGCTCTCGGACCTCGAGTGGATTATGGATCTGGCCTTTTTGGTCGACATGCTGTGTCACTTGGACAGACTGAACCTGACCCTGCTGGGTAAGTTAAAAATGCTGCCTGACCTGGTGCAAAGTGTGTTTGCGTTCATCAACAAACTGAAGCTGTTCAAGGCACATATTCAAAAGGCAGATTTAACACATTTTCCCACTCTGCTAAAAGCCAGCGGGCAAGTCACCAGAGCCGCCCTGAAAAAAAAAAAGAGAGATATACGACACTGGTTGAAAACCTGCACGAAAGCTTTGTGACCCGGTTCCGTGATCTACAACTGAAAAAAAAAAAGACGTGTGTTCTCCCTCATAATGAGTGTGAACGATAGGCAAAATTCCGAAAGAAGAGCAGTTCCCGTTTAAATCTAAATGTAAATAGAATAGATACAAATTAGTTATCGGTATCGGCCTTGGGAAACCAGAAGTTATCTGTACATCTCTAAAATCCACCCTAGCTCACCGTTAGCGAGATGTTCATGCTGACGAGATCATCCGCCTTCTTTTCCAAAGAGTTCACCCACAGCTTTCGCTTTTGCCTGCAGCGTGAGGCAGCTGCTCGGTTCCTCTCCAGAAAACGCTGCCTCCTCTCGTCGGGGTCCATCTCGGAGGCTCGCCGCCGCCGGCCCCCGGTTGGCTGTGCAGGGGACACCTGAGGATGAGGAACGCCTTTTGAATTGTCGTTTTTACTAAGCAGTATAGTCTAATAGGAAGGTTGTAACTGTACATGTTTTCCTCATTTAATTTTTCTGTGTGGAACATTCAGAGACTTATTGCATTCGCACACGGTACACGCTGAGTAAGTGATAGGAAGTGTTTCTCACATCACATGACTACACAATAAAAAAAAATTAGAGGAACATTTATGTCGACACTCCTTGGACTGGCTGACTCACGTTGAAATAAGCAGTTGTTGCTGAAACTTTTTTTTTTCTGTTTTCATTAGCGATGTCCCAATGCCGAATATGTGATTGGCTCGGGCTGATATTTTGCCTCTTTAACTGATTGGTGATCGGCTGATGAACTGACAAGTCCGCCCAATCTTTACCACAGCTGTGTCCTATTGTTTACATGGCTAAAGATTGTACTCAACTGAAAGATTCCTTTAAAAAAAGGGAAGCACGCTCAGAGAGACACAATCACATTTCCATATTCCCTGTTATACACATGCAGGAAGTGCGTGCGTGAATTCCAGGAGGCTGTGTGTCTTGCCAGAACACCGGCTCGAATTTGAGAGCAAGCTGCAACGAGCGTGACGTCTAGAAGCTGTTTCTAAAATACTAATCCTCACCACCATGGCAGAAAATAAACTGAGTTTATTCCAAGAGCATTATCACTAGAAGACGAGAGGAAAATAAATGGCTAAGCATGCTACACAAACAGGCACATGCAGAGACACACACAAACACACACACACACACACACACACAAGGAACAGGACAACACGAGAGGCTAACCACTAAAGCGTCAAGTGAGCTACGGGTGATCGATCTAGACATCGATACTGCTGACACCATCAGTATATACAGTAAATTATACTAAAGTGATTAGATTGATATTGTTCTTCTTCTTGTTCTTACTATTACAAAATAGTTTCTAGTTTGTTTTTTTATTGTTTACAAACTCAGGGAGTAACTCTCTGGATATACATTACTGCTTTGAGAACAAACCCCAAACGATTTAAACGGGAGACAATAGTAATTTTGCTTTTGTTTACTTGCTGTGCTCTAGACACTTTTGTTAAAAACATTGTGTAGCATTCACTACCACATATTAAATGTTTAATCACCTATATAAGGAGTACTAGCAAATACTACAATTAATAAGACAAACTTTATAAAAATGTGCTTTTGTGTTTACTTACTTACTGTGGGGCGGTATAGCTCGGTTGGTAGAGCGGCCGTGCCAGCAACTTGAGGGTTGCAGGTTCGATCCCCGCTTCCGCCATCCTAGTCACTGCCGTTGTGTCCTTGGGCAAGACACTTTACCCACCTGCTCCCAGTGCCACCCACACTGGTTTGAATGTAACTTAGATATTGGGTTTCACTATGTAAAGCGCTTTGAGTCACTTGAGAAAAAGCGCTATATAAATGTAATTCACTTCACTAATTCACTTCACTTACTTACTTCCCTGCTGCAAAACATTTTCAGTTCTATAATCTATTGCCAAAGTGTCGGGTCAAGGCTTGAAATCAGATAAAATCTGAGGCCAAAAAAATCTGCTTAGAGGCTAAAAATGGTGATCAGGACATCTGTAGTTGTTGTATAATGTTTTATACACGTGAATAGAGATGTCCGATAATGGCTTTTTGGCCGATATCCGATATTCCGATATTGTCCAACTCTTAATTACCGATTCCGATATCAACCGATACCGATATATACAGTCGTGGAATTAACACATTATGCCTAATTTGTTGTGATGCCCCGCTGGATGCATTAAACAATATAACAAGGTTTTCCAAAATAAATCAACTCAAGTTATGGAAATAAAATGCCAACATGGCACTGCCATATTTATTATTGAAGTCCCAAAGTGCATTATTTTTTTTAACATGCCTCAAAACAGCATTTTGGAATTTGGGACATGCTCTCCCTGAGAGAGCATGAGGAGGTTGAGGTGGCGGGGGGTAGGGGGTAGCGGGGGGTGTATATTGTAGCGTCCCGGAAGAGTTAGTGCTGCAAGGGGTTCTGGGTATTTGTTCTGTTGTGTTTATGTTGTGTTACGGTGCGGATGTTCTCCCGAAATGTGTTTGTCATTCTTGTTTGGTGTGGGTTCACAGTGTGGCGCATATTTGTAACTGTGTTAAAGTTGTTTATACAGCCACCCTCATTGTGACCTGTATGGCTGTTGACCAAGTATGCTTGCATTCACTTGTGTGTGTGAAAAGCCGTAGATAGTCTTTAAGGCACGCCCCCAATATTGTTGTCTGGGTGGAAATCCGGAGAAATTCGGGAGAATGGTTGCCCCGGGAGATTTTCAAGTATGACTGGGAGATGCAACTGCTCTGTACTTTTCCCTAGGTCAGTGTACCACTCCGTGCAGCGGCGTTTTAAAAAGTCATACATTTTACTTTTTGAAACAGATACCGATAATTTCCGATATTACATTTTAAAGCATTTATCGGCCGATAATATCGGCAGTCCGATATTATTGGACATCTCTACACGTGAACGGTAATAAGTTAGTCATAAGAGCACTGTGGACCAAGACTTGATGAATTGGTCGACATTGACACAAAGCCCAGTGTTTGGCTAGCGGGAGTCACAGTTAGCGACAGTGCCAAAGCTTGAAAAGCCTCTTCAAGATACCTCAGTAGAGTTAGAAATGTAATGTTAATATCAGAGGGGCACTAATGAATCTACCTGTACATGTACTGTAAATACATGATCTGTATTCAATTACTGTCTGCAGCCCACAGCGATATGATATTATTTAGTACCTGTGGTTGGGCAGGTGATGGTGCATCTGAATTTTGAGTGGGCTGCTGGCCGTGTTCCTGCCTCTGGGGAACGGCTGGGAAGGATCCCGCCCCCCCGCTACCGCCTTCGTGCGCTCCTATGCCTTGATTACTCAGGGCTGCTTTCAAACGCTGCAGACATACAGACATGCGACAGGCTGGGTCCAACAAATCACACGAACTGGTGAAGGAGGCTTACATGATGACTCATCTTACCATCTTGGTCTCAGATTGCAGATGATACCCTGATGGTGAAGATGAACCGCTGCTGGCCCCGCCCACTTGGGGACCTGGGATCCCAGGGATGTTGGGCACAGTTTTGCCAGGTCTTGCAAGCTTTACGTAACAACAAGAAATGGGAGCGATATCCATATTACATGAGACAAAGCATTAAAATAATATTATTTCACAGTTTGTTTGTCTCTTGCTTGAGGACACTTTAAAATGAAGACTTACAGATATGACTGAAGTCAGCTGAACAGGACTGGGCAGAAGAGGGACTGTCTGCCCGTTAGCAAGGTGCCTTACTAGCGGATATGAACTTGTTGGTGAGCTGTGGACAATAAAATACATTGTTTACTCCACCCTGAAGACATTTATACATCAAGATTTAAAGAAATGAATGAATTGCATTTTTTTTTTATCATGAGGCAAATACCTGCACAATACCTTGCAATAATTTCACCAGGACATCCTCAAATTTGGAAAAATGATATGCATTTTTCAACAACAACACCAAGTGAATTGTGTTAATATAGCTAACACAAAATGAGTTGTATTTAGAATAAAATTACCTTTTCTATAGTTCATTTAAAGTTGCATGCGCTGAAAATAAATGAAATGAATAAGAACGGGGCTGGAAATATTAATGCTGCCCTTCAACCTTTAAGAAACTTTCATTTACTAAAAATTAGGTCTGTCAAACGATTACAAATATTTAATCGCTTAATCGCATTTTGTTCAGTTAACTCAAAATTAATCTTGATGATCGCAGATAGGTATCATTTTAATCATTAATAAGTTTTCCCCTAGACAAATAAAAAAAAAAAAATTGGGGGGGGGGGGGGGGGGGGTGCCGCCGCTATCCCAGCTGCAATCTGTGATTTTTCTAACTGAATAAATGCTTCTGATATTCTGTACATTACATGATGTACAAGTTAATGGTCTTCATATTGCTGCATGACAATGTTTTAACCTTCTCTATTAATTAATCAAATGTAATATTGAGCCTGCTAATAATTCTGTAATTGAGGATTTGACCAGAACATGTTATAAAATAATTTACACAATATTTCAGCCAGCAAATCCCCACCCACCGTCATAATCCTCAACTGATGTACTAGTATTTATATAGGTGCAAATATCATAGAATAACATTACAAAACATCTCTGACAATGCATGATCGTAATGTCAGACATTTTTATTTTGTTAATGTCAGG